>NW_017175971.1:955117-992423 GCF_001652005.2 Ceratina calcarata | reverse complement strand
TGCTAGCAATGTTTAAATGTTTAGCCTATACAAACTATAGTGTAGTAATATACAATTTATGAACGAGCCGATTAAAATGAAGGCATTGTCGAACCGCGGATACATGTTTTTATTATTGTTTTTACTTCTGATTATTTCCTAGTCTCTGTAATATTGATTTTCCAATAGTATGAACGCCGAATGAGGATTGAACGAGATCTTCGATCAGTCATTCCCAACTAATCACACACGAGGATTATATGAATACAGAACTTTGCTATATATATATGCATGTATTAATTAATAATCGACAACAATGACAAAACATTATGAATCCGTGGTTCGGTTAGGTTGGTCGGCTTGTTCAAGGCTCGTCGATGGTATAAATGAACCTTTAAACGATACATAATTGGAAATTGACTGACATTTTAATTATTACGTTTTACTCATTAATAGATATTTGTCTAGTGTAGCAGAAATGTACGATAATAGTTGTCATTTAAATTTAAATGAAACATGAAGAAAATAGACGAAAACAGAGCATTACGTAGTACAACAGGACGTTTAGATTTATACTTGAATAATTGATTTTGTTTTGTAATTAATCAGCTTGATAATTTGTACCGGTGTTCGTTACGGTACACAGTCAGTTTAGTAGTTCACCGCCTTTAGAGTATTATAGTTCTTCACAGGGTAGATACTCGAGGTTGGGGTTTACACAGGATTTTCTGGGGATTCAAACGTCGAGAACTGTCGCGGTGGTGGAAAAGTTAGACGACGACGAGGACGACGCGACGTACCATGCCGTGCCGTTTGGCTTCCGTTTCGCGCGCGACAGAGATATTTCTCGAAATGTAAATTTAAAGCCGGGTCTGAGGATCCCGGCGCAAATTTCACCACTTGCGACTCGATTCCCCGGGATCTTCCCTTACAACGGAACAGCCCTTTTCCCGGCTCTTGTTATAACTAGCCCGCGAAATTACTTGATTCGCACGGCGAGGCGTTCTCCTTCGCGCCACTTGCGGGTCCGAAAATTTTGCACCAAACCCGCAGTACCGTGAGCGGATTTAACGCAAATTCTAAATTAATTTCAGACAA
This sequence comes from Ceratina calcarata, assembly GCF_001652005.2. Classification (NCBI taxonomy): domain Eukaryota; kingdom Metazoa; phylum Arthropoda; class Insecta; order Hymenoptera; family Apidae; genus Ceratina; species Ceratina calcarata. The sequence continues at coordinate 991,346 of NW_017175971.1, read as the reverse complement.
CGAAAAATTCTCAATCCCCGTAGATCAGTTCAATTTTAATATAAAGAATCGAGCAGGTGTGTTTATAAAAGAAATCGAAAATTATTTACGAGTCGTATCAGTACGAGGAAATTGATTCAAAATTAAGAACAGGCGTATTTGTGCATGGGGTAAACAGTGTCCAATTTCGTGAATCAAACAACGGTGCTTGGGCACGATGCCCGGTGTAGTTGGTGTTTACGGGCAATTAATATTTCTCGTAACTGTCGTGTCAACCGTGATTTGTTGGATCGGGAAGAACACACAGAAGCGAAATCGTGCCGGACGAATAATTTCGTTGGTAACGCGATTTATCAACCGGGTCCCGTTCGTGGACCTTTTGTATTCGTTTCATTCTTTTCCGTAGCAGTCGGGCAGGCCAGCGTTTTCTTGCCCCGAACCTCGTTCAACGTTGCTACATATAGTCGGATCCAGGGATCGCGCACGTCTGTGTGTAACGTTCCGGAACACGACCGGTCATGAGAAGTTTCCTTCTTCTCGACTTCCATTCCCGAGACTATGATAAATTGTTTCTCCCACTCGTAGTAACTCTTGCTCGCGAACGATACAATGGAAATCTTTTCTGCGCTTGTGAACCCGGGCTGCCAGTCAGCCGACAAATTTAATTCAACTCGATCACTCAATTCCATTGATCTTATCGACCGGTCCGAAAGAGCTTTGTTAATCTGACGAGTTTCCCAGAGAGAAAATTCGGAATTGAAATTTTTCGTATAGAACATTTTCTCTTCAGAGATCAGAAATGATAAACATGAATAATTGTTTACGAAACGAGACAGAGTTAATTTCCTCGTCGAAAAGCCCTGCACGCCTGCGAGCAATTTAAACGAGCTTTAATCCTCGTAAAGCAGAGAACCACTGAGCCCGCGCAATCATCATAACGCGTCCCAGCGATTACCATAATTAATCGACGGCTGGGAAAAACCGTTGGCCGATGCGTAAAGGCGCATGATCGCGTTTCCCTCGGCAATTTTCAACCCGCCTGCGGCAATTTGCGACAACCAGTACGCGTCATTTCGTCGCTGACGAAAATTACTACAAGGTGAGCGCTCCTTCTCCACAGAAGGAAAAACACCGACCGCACGCGAGCAAGCTCGCTCCTAATTAAAGCGTGGAGCCCAGAAACTGCATAACGCGGCTAAGCGAGGGGATGGTATCGTTTTTAAGGGAGCGCGAAAGAGAGAACCGGGAAACGGAAGGACAGCCGCGTCGCGGGATCGAGAAAGCGGAAGCGGATACAGGAATGGAAAGACTATGAGAGATATTTTCATTCTGGTTAGGACTGTTGCTCGTTGAATAGACGGGAAATATCGCGTTCACTGTGTGTATTTTTGGTTGGAATTGTACAAACCGGATCAGGTATTTAAAATTCCGACGTTATTACGAGGTGTCGGCGGTCTCTTTTTAAAGAGACAGTAATTATGTTCTTTAATATAGTTCCTTAGTTAATGGAGTACAGTTAAATTGTACCGCAAAGGATTTTTCTAGCAACATGTGAGAAGAAGCGGCTGATATACTGAAACAAAGCTTGGAATAGTTAAAAATGTTAGGACTTGAAAATGTAGAAAAGGTTAATGCGATGAGGTATCACGCGTACGAACTTAATTAATCGAAAAAAATATGCTATGAATAGCTGACGGAGGAAATTAAATTTCAGACGAAATTACATAAAGTGTGATTTTATAAAATCAAGAGGAACGTAGAATATGTAAATGTGTCCTGACCCACTTTTTCGTTAATGGGACACGGGGAAAAAAATACTATAAAATTACACGAGATGAAATAGAATTTCAACATTGAAATAAAACTACGACAATGCTAGAACCAAGATTGTATGTACTGTGAACAAATGGGATTAAAAATAACTAAGTCTTGCAAGCATAGGAACGAATGGAAAATAGGAGGTCGTGTACCTATGGCCCTAGCTGTTGCGGAACCTGCCGGCAGCTCATCAAAGAGCTTTTTTCGAGCTTGCTTCGCATAATACATGCAGCTCCAGGTTATACGGGTGTAGGTGATAAAAACTCAAAGAGCATCCTGGGTCAGCAGGATACGTCTATTTTAAGGGAATATCACGTTGCTCTTTCAGCGGTTTTTTCCCAAAAATTAGGTGGTTTTTGTTTCTACCCAACCATCGACCATGGCGTCCAGATTAGATTTCCACCCACGGAAAGTTTTCCTAGTCGGCTAGTTACGAGGTTCGCTCCGCTGTAGTTTTCGATGCTCACCTTTCTTCGTAATCGAGATGGTTTCGATATCTCATTGAAAATTGTTTTCTATTGTTGGCGAATCGTCGATAAAATTACCTTGCACACTCGTAAAGGGAATCCCTTCTAGTCGATCTCCCACTGGGGACTTGGAATTCACTCGCGAAATTTTATACCTGATATCTGGATCCATCTCACGATTCTGATAAAACAACATGGAAGTTGTAAAATGTTTACAATAAATGATTCACTTTGGAAAAAGGGTGAATTTGTATCGTTTCAAATATTGAATGACGTACCTACAGTATTTCTGCAATGGAGAGGAGAGGATTGAAATGAAAATTGTCTTGTTACGCGCTTCGATGCTTGATAACAAGAAAAGGCTAAGTTCGAAGAACGAAGAAAATCGTTAATGCAGAAATGGCAACGGGGATCTCTCGAATCGTAGAAGTTACCTTTGATCTGATACTCTGGCCGGAAATTTAAGCAGATGTAAGCAAGGAGAAACGCTTAGTGAATACCGTATTGAAACTGAGGCTCGAGGAGGAGCGTTCCACTTGCCGCGTCGGTAGGATGCGATTATATGTGTACACGATTCAAAGTGAAATACATACAAACGGACGAAATTACGCTCGCACGTTTTCATCAGACTGAACCTTCTCCTCGCGTCGTTACCCCCTTTTTCTAATTATCTTTCTGTTCGTTTTGTTATTAAGAGGAAATGAATTTGATCATGCAATTTAAATAGATTTGGCTTTAGGATTGATTACATATTTCGAGTAGACGATTAATTTTATGTTCTCATCGTTTTCTCGTTTGGTTGGAATTCGCTTAAATTATAATGGGCAAGGCGAGGCGTAGGCACGCAAATCGCCCGCGTCTGAATGTCCTCGTTACCTCTGTATATGACATTTGATAATGCTGTCAATTAGAATGGTCGGTTAGTGTCATCGATCAGCAATAGTCTTGCTGGCAGCGATGATGGGCTCGCGTTATGCATCGCGTAATAATTTTATCATTGTAATTATCGGATAAGCCGCGCCTGTAGCAATCAAGTTGGATTATGTTACTCGCGGTTCAAGTACAGCCACGTGACGTCTGATTACAGTGTAATTCGAACGATCTCTGGACATGTCTGTCTCGTAATGCTGATCATAATCACATTATGATTCGTCACATTTACCAATGTTTGCCTTCTATTGATCCGTGAGAATCGTGCAGGAAGTTCTTGTCAATTTTCTGACATGAAGTTTGGTCGATAGTCTATTTATTTTAAACAAAGTCGATTCATTTCGTGGACGTGAATGAAGCTGTCCCGCCAATTAGCTAAAAATTCTATTATTGAGAACTGTAAACGTGATTGAAGAACCGTTTCTATTTGAGGAAAACGTTTCTAGTTGAGCCTGATTTAAAATCCCCCAAATATTCAATGGTTTTGAGTACGATCAGACTAAATGAAAATAGCCGAGGCTATTGATAGGTCCAACCTTTTCCCGTTCGATAGATTCTATCCGGGCTGTTCCACGTAAAAGTTCCCCGGCTGATTGCATGAAACAAACATTTGTCCCGGCGCGATGTCGCGAGAACCAGGTAGCGATTTCGTCGAAACGACGACGAGCTTTTTCCCGTGAAAGCGGTCTCTCGTTCGCCGGCGTGTCAAGAATGAAGAAGGGTGATCCTTTCATCTAAGTGACTGCCGACTACTGCCACCCGGAATTATCCTTCAAATTGAATTGCAAAGGGTAACCTCATTCGTATCCATCCCCGGGCCGCTGACACGTATGACCATTCCCAGAGAGATCTGCGCGATTGGTATCGAAAAATTACTATCCCGCTTCCTTCTGCCCTCTCCAGTCTGGCGTAAACGCAATCCGTGATCCTTTATTTTCACGCGATCTCCTTCGAGTCTTCTTTTCGTCGCTCTTCCTTTTCTATTTCCCTCATCGCGCCGAGTCCATTACCGGGAATAGTATCCTGGATTTGATCAGACGGTATGCCTTTCTCCGCCGAGGTACTTCTCGTCGTGACACGTTAGAATTCGCCGCCCCACCGAAACGTTTTACCCCATGGACGTGAAAACCTAACGAATTTCAACCGCCTTTGAACCATTTTCTTTCTCCTCGATTTTTTCTTCAAAATCTCCAACGGTGGCGCAGGAATAGTAAGTTCTTTTCCAGTTATCGATTACATGAAGATTCGAGTCTCAGTGCCGACAATGTGAGCAAGCTACGCCGGTGAAAGGGTAAACGATCCCGACGAATTGATTACGCGTCGAAGCGGAGCATTAATGTAGTTTCGTGGCGGATAAAAGTCGAACGGGTGTAAACGAATCGAGCGTAAAGCAGGCCCGATTGAATTAAGCAAGTCAATTCCGGTAGTATAAATCATTAGAATTTATAGGGTTTTAATCTGATCGGATTGAACTCGTCTCACCTCGTTTCCACGAATATCGTAGGGAACCGTAGATGACGGACATTAATCAGTAACGACAGAAGGTCAATTACCAGCGGGCTGCTGGCTATTAAACGATCTTAATCCGGAGTCGGGTAACACGAAGTTTGATGGGCTAAAAAAAGATCAAATCGACGTACCTATTGCCAGTCCATTGCATCGTGATGAAACTTCGTATTATTGCGAATAACGGAGGATTCGCTCATGTAACTTTCAGATTAAATTCCAATTTTACAAACACGTTTGCTAATTAGTGTTTATCAACTCAGGAAATTATCCATCTGACTCACATATAAAATATAATATTTTGGTATTACGGTGTAAGTAATAAAATATGTCTGGAAACTTATAATCAATTATTTTTCTCTTTTTTATAGATAATTTCAATTGGTTGTGGAGAGGCCTGCATGTATCCAGAAGAAGTCTGCGCGAAACGAGTCAACGCCCGGTGAGTACATACTACATGCTCTGTATTTTCTTAGAATTGATAGTTCGCGTGTTCTATCAAGATACATGCGAGTTATTAAGTTGTCTATACGTTCTGCGTGGTATCTCTAATACATTGGCAAACGCGTAATTCTCGAGGATACAAAACTGACTGAGATACCGATTATGGTCGAGTTCGATCGCAGGATTTCCGACGATATTCGGGCACGCGTCGAAAACGATCTTATCCGATAGAAGCGAACTTAGCTCCCTTTACAATTGCTCTAGCGAACAGTGTTAGAGCGAATTCTGTTGGATATCAACCTGTGTACAAGTATACTTGCACAAGCGCAACTATTATGCGAGATTAATGGCTCAGGTATTTCCCTCTCTTGTAACCGGTATCCTCAAAAGCGATGTAATGCTCCTTGGGATCAGAAGCTCAACCGGTGGCGCAAACCTTTGTTTCGCGTGCCCCGAGATAGGATGATCGGTTTTCGGTAGGAGCAATCGATTTTCGGCGCACTGTGTAGATCGGCGGTGGTATGAAGCTGTGATAACGAAACAGAGAATGCTTGCGCCCTGTTCAGTTTCAAGTAATGTCGTACAGGGTATTGTTACTCCGTGTGCTTTAGATAGAGAATGCTTTCGGGTAGATACTATACATATACGTACGTTGGTCGAATACAGGACGCCCGCGCCGCTTCGCGTTTGATTAATTCACCGGTTCGTCATTGGGTAGGGATTAAGTAGTGTGGCTCGAGCTACAGTCGAACGGAACCGGATTTCCACGATTTGGATCTGTCCATCTCTCTGTTCACATCATTACTGTCGAAATATCAGTTTATCCGCTAGATCACGGTTTGAGATCCACCGACTTTTAGATAATATCTAAAGTATCGAGTAGTATGAACTATTAATAGTCAGACAGAAATAAGTTTCAATATTACTATTGAAATAAATGTGTATGTAGCGTGAACCAGGAACCCACAGAGGATATCCGTGGTTGCAGCGTGGCGCGCTCGTTTATTACGACGTTCCACCGCGTTAAAGTGATTATTCTAAACAATAGCTGATCTTCTATGCGCGCCACCGACGCCGCAGTTGACCTGCGTTCATGCTCGACAAACGGTGATATCGACGATGAAGTAACGATTGCGCGTGACAAATACGATTTGTGTAATTAGCACGGCAATAATGACAATATCGTGCGACGCATTAATCGCATTATGCTCGCGAATGGTGTCATTTAAATGCGGTTTGATGCCGATAGTTTGAAACGCTCGCAAATTGGAAACCCGTCTCTCGCCGAGGCAACCGGCCCTGGCTATTTTAACGACGATGCGGCGGGGCTTCGCGTAAATCAAACGCAGCCGACGCTTTTCCTAGCGCGGGGATCCACAGTTACGACGCTTTTACGAGACGTTAATTTCATATCGGCCGGAGGCCATTTAGTCCGGTGTTAAAAAGGCGATAAGTAACGCGATTAATCGAACGATCGGTGTTTAAATGGACTCGGGCCATTGTCCGCGCGTAATGCAGCCAATTTAAAATGTGCTCGGTACCCTTTCAGGTCGGGCGTCTACCGAATCATAACGTAACGTCACGTATCATCCCCTGATTCGATTCCAGCAATCCGCGCATGTCAGTTTTCCTCGATGAGGCTGTTGCATCTTCATTCGATGTAACGTGATGCAAATGGATCCGATATTACTTGTCGATCGTGTAAGCGATATCTTCGATGAAATCGAATTTCTCACACCTATCCTTTTAATAGGATCGTAAACGATCTGACATGTTGAAATCATAACTAATCAGGGAATAATTCGATCGTTGCAATTTCATCTTCAGCAATTTTGGTTTGCTCTTGAAAACGGCTATTTAAGGGATAATTTTATTATCTACCGACAACCTGTTGTAACAAGTAATGACAATATCCCGGAAACGTAGTGCACACAACGGTAGCCCATAGGTGAGAGATCAAAGAGGTTGGTTTAACGGACAGGACGTCGTTTGGGGTGGGAAGAAGAACGCCACGGAGCCGACTTCCGAGTCGACCAAATTCCTCGTTTCGTTGGCAGCGGGACTATTGCCTCGCGCTCCTTCTACGTGTTCCGAATGCCTGTTCAATGTCTTCAAGACCGATGTTCCGGTTCCTCCGCTGCTTTGCACATTGGTATTCCCGCTATTTCCAACTGGCTAACACACTGGGCGTTGCGCTGCTGCGCTACGCGCCGCATGCCCTGACCTTCTTTGCCAGATCGCAATTTCCTCGCATTTTCCGATCCCTTTCCTGTCTCGCGCCGGTCTCGTTGTTCCCCGTCGATCATTCTGACCTCCTCGCCGGAGGAGAAACCTTACGTGGCTCTCGACGCTTTTCTCAGCCGTGGAACAACAATCGCGAACGAGTTCCTTGAAACGACTCTCGTATTCCATGCCAGTTTCATTATACGCCGCGCCACGCATCCGCCCTCGCAATTAAGGAACAAAATAAAGCTTCCATGGCAAACAGCTACCGAGAAGAGGTAATTGAATCTCGCGACCTAGTTTGCAAGAAATTTTTCGAAACGGAAATTGAAATAGAGTAAAACATAGCGGATACTTCTTTAAATATGTTTTAGAAACATTCTTGAACAAAGATGCTTATCGAATATTTGAACGTGTCAATGGGATGATGTTAATATATTATTTTCGCAGTAAAAACACGGTTCGAACGTCATAATTTACATTCGATGTTAGTTGTAGCAATATTTTTTGCTTTTCCGGGTATTCGTTTTACGCACCGAGCTTTGTGAATATATCGCAGTCACCTGTTCGACACGACGACGAGCAAAGCAGATTACATCCGTGCGTCCAGCAAACACAGAAATTAGCGGACGCGATTGGTTTTTATTCATAAAGATTATTAATTCGTCGTTTCGTGCGTGACGCGTTGGAAAAACGCGTATCCGACGCGACGCGACGCTGACGGTACGCGTATGGGGATTTCAATAAAATTTATACAACCTTATTAACAGAACGGCTATCGTCGCATGTCCCGATGAATATTGTGCCGACCGATAACTCATCGAAATCAAATCGGCAGCGTAAACATTTGCATTCGTCGATCGCACGAAACGAATCGCTGTTGCCCGTGTCTCTTTCTCTCTTTCGCGAACTTTTTAATTCATTGAATGAAATTGACGTTCCTTTGTGTATCCATCTGTTTGCCTCTAGTATTAACTTTGCCTCCTATGTATCTTTGTGAAAAGAAAAAAAAATGTACAAATCCATTTAAAGCATAGACTAATTTAACGAATGTATTTGCTGTCGTACCTGTTTTGTTTGACTTTTCGAGCGATATAAATTATGTGCAATATCGATACAATTCTAGCGTAAAGAATGTTCCTTTACGATTTTTATTAGTCCTTCCGGCGAAGGCGGGGCGTCAACGCTGCCATAAATTCTATTGTTTCCAGTCGCAGGGATTGCGGGGTACGGTATATACTGTCATAAATTCAGCGGACCCATCAAAAGAACCTGCTGACACTGACAAGAGTCATCTGTCTTCGACAAAATGACGCGTCACGAAGTTTCGCTCTTTATTGATACGTTATCGGATCGTAAATACTCGGCGCCGTTCAATTTTCAAGCTCGGGCTTTCCATTTGTTTAGAAAACGTGAAGTCGAGAGCAGGTATCTAATTAGGCCGCGATTCGACTCATGATTTCTTGAAACGCGCCGTCTACAAAGGCCGATTAATCATACGTCCACTCCGGTTGTTCACCGTTCCTTCTCAAGAATTGTTGCAATAACTTTCTGACAAACGCTTGGGGTACTGCAAAGCTAGGGCAGACAGTTGAGTGAAGAAATTACACGCGAAAAAGCTCGCAGCTCTCGGGGAGTGGGTCACGCGCCGCGCCAGGTCAGGAATTAAGCAGGAGAAAATATCGTCCAGAAGGTGTGCGCCCCGCGAAAACTCTCCCGTCTAGATTTCCCCGGGGTGAACTTGATAAGCTCTCCCGAAAGTTGCGCGGCTCGCTCCGCGAGCTTCGGTCGTTCTAATAAAGGACGGGGCCAGGATTTTCGGCCGTTGTTAAAAAAAAAAAAAAAGTCGAGTCGTTGAAAACCGGTTCGATCGTTTCCCCCGTCTTAATCTGATTGCAGGAACTGGACGTGAAAAATACTCGGCACCCACCCCTGGCTACTGTACCCTCTACAAATAATGCAATTTTCCGACGCCGATCCATCGCTTCGTGAAACCGGTAAACCGCGAGCTAATTCCCTCGTCCGCGTTAATTACTCTTTGTCCTCTTCCTTTCTTTTTTGCGCTGCCCGGCTTCTGTTTGCCGGAATTTCGCTTTTCCTCTCTATCCAGCTTCGATCACGGAGCACTGAATTGAGTTTCCGCCGTTGAAAGCCTCTGGCTAATTTCTCGTCAGTCTTATTAAACCGATCGGCCGTGTCTTGAGCGCCCTTTCTAATTATTGTCCAGTAAACTATTTTTCTATTATAAATAGAGTTCTTATATAATCACTGTTAGCAAATTGTGATGGGAAAGTTAAGAGAAACAGACTCTAGGATAGACTCTAGGCTGCTTGTTAATAATGTACAATGAAGTATTCTGGGACGTAGTCTCCCGTCCGATTATAGTGTAAGGAAATAAAAGAACACATGTTGTATGATGAGGATAAGTAATATATTTTAAGACATAATTAACTCCATGTTCACTTGATTTCGATCGGACGACTGTCGCATTGAAACCGAGCCGAAGGGGTCGATACAGATTTACGGGAGGGAAATTGACAGGCGTAAGAAGAGAGTCATCACTTCGACGGTTCCATCTTGTAACTAATTTTCAGCCGCTTTATCGAGCTCTTTAAGCCCCGCAGGAAATAGCAGACCTTTAATCCCTGCGGTACCGAAGACTTCCAACGCTGTGAAAGCTTTGAGGAACGTTGATTGCATTCGTCAAACTTCCGTACACATATCCCGTTTGTAGCTCGCGACCCGTATAGACACCCCGACAGATAAGCTTTCAGGAAAATGCTCGTTCCACCCTCCTTAATATCGGAACTTCGTTTCGCGTGATACGTAGCTTCTAAATCTTTTCCAAACTTCAATCATCAAATCTAAAAATAAATAAAAGACATTCTTTACGGTCAACGCATCTAACAATGATTTCCATTTAACGAAATGAATGTCGATATACTTACGTGAACTTCGCGAGAGGAATTAACATTCAGGTTCGTTCCACGGAAAATCGGGAGAGAGTAGCTGGTTTACCATTACCGGAGGAGGCCCCTCGGTAATATTTGATGTACGGCCACGGCGGCTGTACGGTTGCCATATTTCTGCCGACTTTGCGAATCGTTTTAGTTTTTCGTGCTGGGGTTGGAAGGTTTCCAGTAGAGCCGGACGCGGCGAGAGAACACTCCCGCCGTTAAAATATACTCCCGTTCAATATGTGTGAAAACGTACGGCCGGCCCGTATGTTGCTACGTGCCCTAGGACGTGGCTACTCTACCCGCAGACACTAATACAAGATCGTGATCGTGCGCGCGCCCACGTATTTGTCCACGTAGTGACCCCGTGCGAGAAGCTACGTGACGCTAAGTCCGTGCCAAAACTTGTTTTCCCCCCGACCTATTCGTGGCGTTGCCCTGCGCTAAACACTTTTCCCCACGGCGCTCTATCAGCTTCCCTCCGTCCCCTATGTGAGAGGTAAGTTCATTTGGAGACCCGACCGGGGCCGAACAACTTTCTTTCTTAATGCCCCTGAAATTTGTTTCTACTTTTTTTTGCCTGGCCACTTGGACTCTGGACGAGAGACCTTTCTCAATTGCTCATTTGGTCGCTCTCCCTTTTCGAGAGAGCCAACGGCTTTTCCGTAATAATTGTCTTACGCGATTAACTTTTCCGTCTATATAGTCGAGAATTTAATAATTAAATTAATTGGAATAATAGTAGATAATCAGTTTGATACAAGTAAAGGCAATAGATTAGATAGAAGATTATAGTGTCTCGGGCAGTTGTTGGTCACTCGAGTCGATTAACCAAGCCTGGTGCAATAACTTAAACAACAGGACATCCTAGCGGTGTCGCTTCACATTTACATCGTCGATCTGCATATCGTGTTAGGCATCAAAGGCACGTTTCCCGCGTACGTTTCTCGTGCTTATCAACGGTTAATAACGGCCTGAGGCCATTATCATCGGCTAGTGCTCTCTCGCTTGCTCTCTGCATTCCCGTCAACCTAGACGAGTGGCTACCTTCGATTTTCTCGTGTTTCGTGGCAGCTAACGGTGGCCGGTGCTTCCGCAACAGGCAGGGAGAGCGGAATGATCGTACCGCGTGGCTCGTTTTTCTCCAGAGCGAAGTCCATCGATCCGAGTTGCTCGCCCTTGTCACGGTCCCCGTGCATCCTCGATGAGGACGACCGGCGTTACAGACGCAACGGTGACCCAATCGTCACGATGTTCTACAGTACCCTCTCTCTCCATTTGGCAAGTCCGATAACTCTTCAGAAATTTATTGAGACGCATTGCAGCCGGGCGAACATTCCTAGCTGCTCGCACGCCGTTACGTTACTTGCCAACTAAAGAGCTTATCCAACGTCGACTCCATTTGCTTGTTTTCTATCGGCTAAGCTGATTACACGACGAAAAATGTTTGAAACTTGTTTTAATCCGACGGATGTTCGAAATCTTAGATCAAACATAGTAATTCTCCTCGAATGAAGCTCGGTATATTCATTGTTCTGTAAAAAATTTTGTATACGTCGCATAACGTTGTTTGGTTCATATATCGCACCGTGTTCCACGCTGTGTGCATATTTCATTGAAAACTGTTTCTGCAAAAGAATGTTAATCTTGATTCGGAGAATTAAATATTAACACAGAGGAAAGTATAATATTGACAATGACGTGAATTAATCCTTCGGGTTAAATTCATTCGTAGGAAATGTCGTTTAAAGAGATGTCATTAGTAGCAAACATTTTCTTTTCCCAAAGCGAGGGCTGCTCGGATTCAGTTTCTTCAATTATGCGACTGCGAAATGGGTAAAAAGGGTGGCTCGGCTAAGCTAACCGACGTAAAACACTTTGATTTCCGAGCAAGTTTGTTTGATTGGCAAACTCCCTCGAAAAAGTACATAAATGCAAAAAGGTCCGAGGAAGGTACGACGACGACATGGCGTTCCCCCCAAAGGACGTGTTTATCAAGTATCCTTTAAAGTCGGGGAATGCAAGTTTCAGATAGAATCCGAGTGTCATTGGTTTACCTCATATCAAAGACAAATCCTTGCTGTTTCCCATTTGAAATTTCATATAAATCATTGTCGAACGTCTAACGTGGAACAAAGTGGCATAAGACATTTTTTTCAAGACCCTCGAATAATAATTCATGAAGGTATCAGGGTAAAACTGCTGACCGTACTATAAATTCATCTCGGGAGTCGAGGCTCGATCGATGAATCGGCGGTCCATAAAGTGTCGGGGCCGCGACGGAACAGTAATTACTCGTTGCATTATTTAAATTCTGATCGACGGATACGAATACACGTCCGTTCACCTACACGTAAATAGAATCGCGTACAGGTCCGAATGCGGAAGCAGAAATTGCACGTGTATAGATGGAGTCGATTGGTTTGCGGAGGCTGCCGGAATGCCGGCTGCATCTATTATGGGTGTACGCTTTGCCTCGTCTCAGCCCCGTCCGGCACGGCGCGGTGCCGCGGCGCGCGTTTCGATTCCTCGGCAAGCTTCGTCTAGCCTTAAACTTGCGAAGCCGGGTACCGGTAGTAGGATAGGGTGTCCTGGTTTCCACGCCGAGGCATCCACGTTCCAGGAACGTTCACCGCCTCCCTCTCGTTTTCCAGTCGCCCCAAGGAGAGCCCCAATTGTCTATCGGAATTTGATAATGGCTCGTCGCGGTCATGTAAAATTCATGAGGCGACTCCGCCGCCGTCGACGCGGCGCTGTAACGACCGAATATCTCCGCAGCTTACGCGTCAGATACCTCGGGCTTTGTCGCCCGACGATCAACCGGATACCCAACCATCTTCCGTTAGTTTGAAGGATTCTAGTTGTACCAGTTTGATTCCACTGCGAGTTTGTACAGACATGTTACTTTACAAAGTATAGCAAGAACGAGATGTAGTCGATCAGTTAATTTCCATTGGCAATCACCAGAAGCTAATTAAATGAGAAATGGAAGTAGCGTTTAATCGTGACCGAGGTTAATTACGTATGGTTAGCAGACGAATCGGAGAAAGCTATCGTAATCGTGGTGGTTCGGGTGTGGTTCAGGGATCGACGTTCGGCATCAGAAACGGTGTCGTTCGCGGTCGTCTCGGTTGATAGGGACAAAGTTCCGGTCGTCGAGGAAATATCGCGACATTTCTACCGCAATTGGAAATTGTGTTACCTCCTTGTTCCGTGAAATTTCCGAAACAGGATCTCCGAGGATCTTATTAAACCGAGATTCCGGGAAACTCAGTCTTCGGTCGCGCAAAGGATCGAGCGTACGAGCCGTTGGATGTTGAAGATTATCGGAATCACCTTCGAACAACAGGATCAATCGTTTTCCGATCGTCCTAACAATTCCGAGATAGCAGTCTTAAGCGCGTTTTACCTGCCGCCTTCGGAGGGAATCTCGTTTTATTAGACGACCGAGCTGAGCATCGATTAAGGTGCAACCTCCGCGATTGTCGAAGATTGAACCGCGATGACGCGCGACGTGAACGGGCTTGGAAGTTTTCGGAGAACTGACAACCTTATTCAACCGTTATTGCATCGGTATCTTAAAAAGTTGTAAGAGGAAAAGTTCGTCATGCCCTTTTATCTTGCTTTACTTTCTCATTGTCCAGTTTCTCTCTCTACCCATAGGAAGAATCAGTCTTTGAAAGCGTGCATTTTCTTGGGAGACAAGACGGTGTAATGTTTTTATTCAAGTAAGCTTTCACTGCGAACACCTATAGCTAGTTTTAACAACAAAAGTTCTGAAGCAGAGAGTAATTTCGACCGTAGTGGGATCAATAATTGAACGATCATTCCTCGACGGGGAGACGTTGTGTGTAACTAGGACGGAAGCAAATTCCACGGAAATAACGATTTCTACGTCGCCGGGAGAAATATCTTTTCCAATTCGTTTCGTCCTGTTTTATTACTTGATTGAAAATGGTCTACGTATGCTCGCATACAAGGGTATCACAGTCGGGGAAGACACAGAAAACGATATACATGTCCGGGCATTAATTTTACTCCCTTTCATCCTTTTTATCCTTTTGCGACGGCAGTCGAGGGGCCAGCGTGCAAGTTTATTGTCGTGCATCGACTGTTCTTTCCCCGTTCGTGCCTCTGTTCGTGAGTACGATCGTGGCACCGATTATTTATACATCGCTCTCCCCAGAAGCACAGTATCGATTCGGTAGCGGAATGCGAAACGAAAATTAAGGAACATCACGAAGATCCTTGCGACGCACAGTTCAACGCGAGGAATTCGACGAGAGTTTCATTCCCGGAACCGGGCTGCACTTAGTACGGGTGTTCGTGCCTGAACTACTTTTTAAAGTATCGTGCATTGACCTTACGCCACTGTTTTCTACGTTGTTTTATTAAGACGTTCTATTACCAAAGAAATAATTACATAGCTCGTCTGCTAAGTACAAACAATCGTTATGTTTATCGGTAATCGGGATTCGAAGAAAGACCAGTGAGGGCACATTTCTGAAAAGTGTTATTAATTGATGGATAGAACGAAATGATTCATCCGAGAGAGAAGTTCGTTTCTGAAGAAGGAGATAATGCTTCCATTCGCTGACGAGCATTTATCAAACTGCTCGGTTGCGAACGAAAGACTAGAGAGGATTTATAGCATTCACCTGTCGCTTAATAGCCACGGACAATGTTCGTGAACGTCGGAAGAAACCAGTCGGGAGAAACGCAGAGGAGAACCGTCGGAAAAAGTTCCGTCAAAGTTTGCGGTCCTCGGATATCTGTACGTCTGAGTTTTTTCGAGCCGGGGGAAGGGAGGAAGAAATAAAGACCGACGAAAACTCTTCATCTGAAAAGCTGGCTGCGAAGACAGGGAAGAGGAAGCGTGCCATTGTTCCGGGTGGAGGCGGGTGACAGAAAATAAAAACCCGCGACGCCGTACCTCGCGTCGCGACGCTTTCGGTCAACGATCGCTCTCAGTCATCCGCGTGTTTTTTGACGCCTGAGAGACCGCGTCAAAGCCAACGAGTGGATCTTGAGGTCGTCGAGAGGAAGCTGAATTCCCAGGATTGACCGTGACAAGCTATAGACATACCTTGTGCGAGGGATGAATATTCATAATTTACCAAAAGCGTGAAACCTGTGGGGTTTAAATTTGCGAGCGCCACGTCTTCAGGGAATTACGGCGAGAAGCTGAAATAAGTTACAAGGAGGGCGGATGTTGATCAATTTGGAGTCGAGAACGTGTGTAGCATTTTAAATTTCATCTTAAGACCACGGGATCTTAAAAAGGACGATCTTATAATTCAGACGGATGCGGAAGGTGGATTCCGTGGGATTACAGAAATTCTAGAAATCATCTGGAATTCCATTGCTGTTGGTAATTAAACAGTTATTTCCTTTTAACGAAGCTGCATCATCTGTAGCAATATTTGACGTATACATCTCACTGTTATTGAATGAAGTGCTGGAATATGAATACTTTCTCCTTTATTCATATCTCTTTGAAGTAGAAATGGAAGCGTTTATACGTAACGAGCCAGTTTTCTGATTCAACGTGTACTCAAGCTACTTTCTACGATTTTAAATCTGGGCAACGTTAAACGATAATATTTCTTTGTAAAACCCACCTTATGAAAAATTGCATTCCGAACGAGCTGTGCTCTCGAATAGAAAGGTGGGCGTATGAATATGTATCAAACCGGGATTGCTTATGACGTTCCGCAATATCGTTTGCTGGGTAGTAACAATCGGAGGCTGGGTACTCTCTGTAAATGTTATAGGTTTTGCATACCCGCGCACGTTCTTTCCGAATGTGGAGCAGTGAGCTTTCAATAAGGTCACGTTAAATAAATCCTTTTGTCTCGCGAACTTTCTGCGTTTCAATTACCTCTGCTAGCGTGGAGGGAAAATCGTAGCAAAGGGTTCGGGATAGGTATTGTTTGCGTCAGAGTAGGTAGGTAGCTGAGTACACTTTAAATTCAAAGTCAACCGTGGATGCGAATAGTTTGAGATATTCTATCTGATTCACGGTGTTCCACGTTGTGGATGTCCGCGTTATGAACGTCGCGTCGTATGTATATAACACGGTTTCATGAAGCTGTACACATGAATTAATATCCCAGTTGCAAATCTGAGCACCTGCAGCAAGTGATTTCTTAAATGCATATTCAGTGCGTGTCGTATTCAAACATAAGCATTGCCAATATCAAAATTCTCTTTAGTTTTTATTTAAATTCTTGAATTCAGAACGTGCTACACTCATATTGATTTTATATAATTATTGAGAAGTATGATTTTACATCTTGTTTCTTCTACTAAAAGAAGAAGAGATTCTGCGGTAAGGAGAGCTATGCAAATAGAAAGATTGAATGAAACGAGTTGGGTGTAAACGAGACATAACGAGTTAGTAAGAGAACCGAGTTTGTTCGTCGGCGATCCGGGAAAATTTAAAATGGGGAATATTTATCGGCGTTCCCAATTGTCCCAGTTGAATTATTATTTTCCGAAGCGGGCCGACGAATTCTCAACGGCGAACCGAGGCGACCGATCGGTTTCCAGGCTATACGAATTCCCAGTGCCATTACGAACGAATATAGACGTACACGCAATCGATTTCGCGGCCAGGAGGCTGTTTGAAATTTTCATTAGCTCCAGATGCACGAATTCCCTGCTCCAATTAAAATAGGTCTCGATCTCTCGTGAACTTAACATCGTCGTAGCTGTTTATTTTACGTCTGAATTGTCACGCGAAACTTTTATATCCCGCTCGGTTACAATCGGCCCATGTGAGTTTTATTACACGGAAAAATTGGAACGTTATTAGCGAACGGAAATCCCTTAATGAAATTGAACGGGCTAGTGTATTGATTTGCCGTCTATTTCGCGTTTGGTTTTCTTCCTGAAATTTCTCGAAATGTTGTTAATGAAAGTTTGCTATAATGCAGACTTTTACCAATCGACGGTGCTTTTATGTAACTTTTTATTCCTCCGGTTGTAAGAAAAATATGGGAAATATGAAAACCTGTCTGGATAGAATACGATTCAGTATGCAGACGGAGGATTGAGAAGGGATCATGAAATATGCTTATTTAACCGCACTTAGATTAAGAAGTTTAAAGTATTCACGATTCTGTTCGTTGGAACTGCTTGGCTCAAAGAATGTACGAGGGGCCTGGTTCATCTTGTAATCCGACGGCGCGAAATTAGCAAGCGGATGAAAGGACTCCGGCGAGAATTGAATCAATATCGGAGAGGCCGATTGGACGCCGAGCAGACGCTAAACGGCTGTCAAAGGCTGCTTTCGGCGGCGAGCCGGAGAGATTGCGCGTTACGTATTTTCATCAAAGTGTTTCCGTGCATTGCCTTTTTGGCATCGCCGCGAACGAAAAATATTCATCCTGCTTTGCATTCAATATCGCCGCCTGATAATGCTCGATACGTGTACAGACTTCGACGACATTGATCAATATTCAACCGATTTTCTTTTCGCCTCCTTTCCTTTTACGCTTAGCGTTTAATGAACCGAGCTCTCGATAAATTATTCAACGTGATTTTCTTTAACTTTTGTTTCCCCGTTTTCCATGCCTTCGAACGTTATTAAATTTCTCATGAGTATGATTTTTTAATTACCTCACATTAATAATCCGTCGTTTCTGATGAAAAAGATATTTTCAGTGGAGAAGGGTATATACAAATATTCAGTTTTATCGAGAAAAATTGATCGGATTTTCCTGCATAATCTGATTCTTTTTCCATAACATTTATTAAGTCTTTCATGAGTAGATAAAGTTTCGGCACAATAATACCCATGAAAACGTCGTCCTCCGTTCGTGGAAACTTCATGGAGACTCGCGTTACACCGAGTAATCTCGGGATAGCAGCCAGTGGATCAACGAAACTTTCTCAATTAAAACGCGTGTCCGTTGGTGTCGATTTCCCTCTTCTCTACGGCTAATTAAAACGGAAACAAAAATCTTTCGATCGAACCGTGTTGTTTTCGCTTTCCTCACGGATCTTCTCATCCGGTTTAGGAGCTTCCGGAAACTTAGATTAATGCCGATTGTAACTTCGTCTCGCAATCGCGAGAAGTTCTTTTTTCCATTGTGCGATATCGGATGACAGGTTCGCTAAGGAGATGGGACGCAACGACTCGGTTTCACGTCGGCGAACGGAGAGAGACGGATAGGAACGAGAAACAGCGGAAACGACGAATTGGATGCTCGTCACGTAGAGAGCCCGGTGACAAGCTACAACTATCCAGATGTATACTTCCGTCCGGGATAGAGGAAAGGAATCGTTGACGAACGAAGACGTTTCGTCGGGCAACGTACGTCTTTCTTCTCGGGACAAACGGGGGATGGAGTTACTCGTTGGAACGAGCAATCGAACGGAAGCGACGCGACGCAAGGCTACGGTAAACGGGAGATCGATTATGAGTCTAGTTCTGGGAGTTTCGTTGCTGAATTTTTATCGAACTATCCGACGTGACGGATCGATGAGACAGACTGCTGAACCCACGAATTATTCGTAGAACCTCCGTTCGATTTTAATCCATTCCCATGAATTTACAATATAGCTATATTCATTTCGTGCACTTCAAGTGAATATAAATAGTGTACGAACTAGATGGACATATTTATGAATTTATTGACATCATCACAAATATCATTTAGTTGATTCTGCAGGGGTCTCGTAATACTATTGTTAGTATTCGCAAGTGAATTTCAAGCGACGAAACTGTTCCATATTTGGAATATCTTTTGCCCATCGATCGTCAGCGCGTAATTCGAAACAGTTTCTGTCTGTTTACCCGTGCAACAAATGAAAGGAATACAAATATTGACGTTTTCGTTATTCCGTATTATATTTTCGCGATGCATTTCATGTTCAGTTGAACAATCGTTCGAGCGTAACGGTGAGAGAAAAAAAAGGATGCACTCGGGGGTATGGATGATCGGAAACCACTTGTGTCTCGAAAGCGGTTCAGTTTTGAACCATTGCGAATCGGGCCTTGCATAAGACCAATCGAAGCCAGCTGATCGGTTCGGGGAAAAAAGCTACAAATTAAGGGGAACAGTACGGTACAGGAAAGTGAAGCACCCGTTTTCACTAGTCAACACTGTCGGGATGAATCAGTTCTATCCAATTGAATCTCGTTTGGTCTCCAGCCGGTACAATGAACGCAAGCTTTCTATTGACAGCCGCGGATTTTCCATGTTCCTACTTCTACCTTCGCTATATCGATTCGGCACACGCTCGATAATTTAGTAGCATCGTTCTGGTTATGTCAGTTCCGTTCGTCAAACATCGCTTTATATCCTGTCTTATGGTCCTGCATATGTCTGGATTCGTAGCATTATTTATCGATTCCCAATTTGTCACAGGTTGTCGGTGACTAGATTAATCTGATTCTGTAATAATAAATAATATAGCTATGAAGATTTAGTAAAACACCACATGTCACGGCATCTTTAATGTCTCGTACATAAATTTCTGAAATCATGTGAAATGTATTTCATCAGAAAACTGTAAGAATATTGTACAGAATTGCATATGGAGTTTAAAATGAACGTAATAATTAAAAGATCAACGTGGATGCAAATTGTCAATTGGAACTTCAGGCTATTCGATTTTTAATTCTAAGGACACCGCCTGTCATTGAGAAAGTAGATCGGTCTGTCTCCTATCTCGTGGATGAGCTGTGAAAGATAACGATTCGGGCGAAAGGATCTTATGCAAAGATCCCGCTCGTCTCGGATTCAATGACGCAATAATGCCGGCAAAGGGATCGTTCTTCTCGGTTTGGGTTCGCCCACTTAGCAAGTTATTAAAGCCCGACGAGGGAGAGCTGGTTTGGGTTTCTGTCCGGTCGATCGGATTGGAATTCGGATTCCGGTGATTTATATTCGTCGAAAGTATGGGGCCGAATCCGTCCGCGCGCTTTCTCTCGAAAGCCGAGAACCACTGGTTAAGTGCTTTCTGGAAAACTTTCCTTGAGATGCAAATCGCGATGCGAGCTGCCACTCAAGAAGACATGGTCGGGGCGAAGTTAAATTGCAGAAGGGGTAGGGGCAAGGATGAAGACCGGCCCTACCCTCGGGGTTCGATTGAAACCGTCGCCTAATGAACTGTAATTGTCGCGAGCCAGAAATCGATGGCCAGCGTCGGCAATCGCCTGACGGCAGACGGGTTTGCATCGACTTTACCCCGCATCCCTTATGATTATAGCTAGTCTGACGATACACCTGTTATCTATTTAATTCCTCTTATCTGGCCCCTCGCAAGCCAACCACGGTCGCTCGGACCAAGACGTGTATCGAGGTATTTCGGGGATAGTTTCGCCTAACAGCAAGGCATTTCGCTGAAAATGAGCCGAGTCTAGATCCGCACGGATGGTTCATCCGGGTTTTCCCTTGGGAATTCTTGGTTCTAAGTGATACTTTACTTTGATTAAAATCAGGGATTGTAGAAACATTGCCAAAAAATTTCTACATCTCCTTGAATAAATTTGATTATTAATACAAAATAGTAAATAAAATTAATATTAGAAATAATTTGTTTCAACAACGAATAGTATAATTAAAATAGAATCGTCTTGTTAGTCGTAATCATAATTGAAATATCGACTGTTCGTTCAATAACGAGGTTACAAGGCAAAAAATAGTAAGTCTGTGAATTTGATCCGGGCAACTTGTTAGAAATTCCGTGAACAGAAGGAATAAAAATCCCCGTTGCATCCCGGATATGTTTAGACATCGTTTTCAATACGGGTGGCACGGAACGTTCCGTTCGCCGCAGAAGCGGTTCGCTGCTATGTAGGGATCTGCCGGTATTGGAACGGGGAACAATCGCGAGCGCGGCCGGGATATACATTGTCCATATGCGCTCGGAATCCTTCGAATATCATACGGTGTTCAACTTTTATGGCCCCCCCGACCCGAAAGTGCTTTCCATAAAGAAGAGTAGGAAATAGATTCAGACCGGGGGACGAAAACGGTCGAGTACGGTTGGCAAGAAGAAGAGGAAGCCTAACGGGGTTGTATCCTGGCCACGTTATATGCTTCGGGCAGCCGTCTCGCGTCTCGTGTTTGCCTCTTTGATGTCGCATCGATGGAAAACCAACCGAGTCACGCGAAAGTATCCGCGCAAGAACGCCCGACGAGAGTTCACAAATCCAAAACAAACTGAGAAACAATACGGTCTGGACCCGGGGAGATCGGTGAAAACGCGAAAATCTCTGCTGGTGAATTTCCCGAGATTTCTATCTGTTTTCTTATACACATGCGAGATGCACAGCAGCGATACGAGCTATACCACGGTAGCGACTGTTGCGTGCAGGTGCAAGTTGCGTCGCTAAATTGCTAACAGATTGCCGGAAGTGACTACCGTGTACGGCCCTCGCCAGATTGTTCGACGATCCGGGCACCCGCAACGAGAACTACTCCACGGTCGTTGTAATATCAAACGATAATGGCGACTGCAGCTGCTACTCCGGAGATGGCGGGTAGTCGAAAGACGAAGAGGTGTCGGTAGCTTAATTAACATCGGGCAGGGACCGACCTGAAAACTCCGAGTTGAGGAAACGGAACAGTCCTTCGACTGTATTTCCTTTTAGTGCGTTGTAAAACGGCGAGATAGACGCCGAGGTATTTCCGTTTTCTGATTCCCAGTTTTGACAGGAGACTCACGCGAACCTGACGTTAACGTCCTCCGAGAATAACGTCGCGTTCACCGTGATCTTGATTTATTTACCAGATTCTATTCCTGTGTAAAATCATTTTCAGAAACGATCGTGCCATCGCAATCGATATTCTGTTATCGAAGATTTTATTTAAGACAGTTGAAATACGTATGGACCGTTATCGGACTAGGTGCAATTATAATTTCCAAGTAGAAAGAAAAACTTAAGGTAACTCGACGCGACGCCGCGTGCCGGTAATTGAATCTCGTCTCTGAATCGGCGCGGCGCTCGCTTCCACAACTTCCGGTTGTTTCCGAGCGCGCGCTGAGCACTCACTTAAGACACGCGGTGGTTGCTGAACACCGAGAGATCCTTCAGCCAGAGATATGATCCTCGCGCGAGGCGAGGCGAGATGGAACGGCGCCGCGTTATCGTCGCGAGAGGGACTCGTTTTCAGCCAAGCCATTAGCGCATCCGCGAACACGTCAAACTTTGTGTATCCGGCACACGCTCCACTTCCCGGCAAGTAGTTACGCAGATAACCGTTGCTTGCGGAGGCTTCCGAAGATCCGTCATAGTCCTTGATGAACGTTCTGAAGCACCGATCGTGCTCGATAAATCGTCCGTAACGTAGTTTAATAGAACATTGTTGCCAAGCAGAATCATTGCCTAACGTGAAGGGTTCCATACAATCTCGAGTATTGATAGCTCCTTTAATCCCCAAATACCATGAAGAAATATAATCGAATATTTTACACTGTAAACGGTATGAAGTACTTAATGTACTGAAGATAAAATATTAGCATGATAGAATGATAAGCATTCGTCCAAAAGAGAGGATCGATGACCAATTAAGGAAAGGAGAGAAAATAAAAACCGCGGATAGAAGTGAATTGGTAATAGGGCAAGAGTTTGGAGCTGGCTGACAAACGAAGAGCGAGAGTTAAGCGATCTGGGGAAACGTTCGGAGCGAAGGGCTCCGGACCGGGAGGAAATGGAAAACTACTGTGCGAGACTACGAGGCGAGACGAATTCAAAGGCCATGGAAATCTCGCGAATGGAAAGAACCGCTCTGGGAACTTTCGCTCCACCCCTTTTCACTCCTATCCGACCCCTTCCCTGTTCGATACCCGTGCGATAGAGACGGAAAAGCGTGCGCCAAGTTTTCCGTGAAAGTTCGACGGCGGAATGGGAGGTCGAGAAATCTATAAACTTGCGATTTTCCGTGACACGTGTTCGGTGAACGGCCGACGAGGTATCCCTTTATCACGAAGAAAAAGAAACAGGGGTAGGAAGAGACTGTTTGCTCCTGTGTCGTATGCCTGGCGAAAGGGGTTGGGGCAATTGTTCTCCCTTAAGGTTCGTTGAGCAAAAGAAATGGGGTTAGGCGAAACGCCACGGAACTAATGGAATTGGACGTCTTTTGTGGTAATTATTTGAGGAAATGATTCACTCGTCGCGAAAACGAACAAACATGTGTGGCGTTTTAATAAACCGATTACGAAAATCCTGTGCGAAATTGTAATAATCTACATGTGATCAAAATTTGCCGATCATTTTTTGACGCACACTCGAAAGTTGATGAAAACGCGTTTTACATATTTCCAACGGCGAACCATGTTATTTTTCATTTGGTAAACAGTCGTTCGATACACGTTAACGCAAGTGGATCGTTGACATTGCTGATCCTCGTTCTGGTTACGATACGAGAATTGAATCAAAACTTTTGACCCAATTAAAGTGTTGAGTCTGACTGGGTCTATTTCAATGCACACGTATAAACGCCGTGAAATCTCACTTAATTACCATCCTTCGTGAAACTATCGGAGAGAAACGATCTTCAACTCTAAAAACCGCTAACCCATGACCCTTTTCAAGCTGTCTCTTTAATTCTTCGTTTTCACCGACTTTCCGTCTAGGAATAATACAGCCTTTGCATGTTTGTTTCATTATCGCATTTTCCGACCGTCTTTAAAAGTGAAATAGTTCCTATCCGGCTTGTCTGTCTTTTTTTACGGCGTCCCAGCCATTCCACGGCTAAAAATCACCGGCGATAACGTAACCTTCGGTGGATAGAATAGATCAAAAACTACGTTGCTCCATTCCGCTGATTGAGCAGCTTGTTAAGCCGCCGGGAGCCGAAACGAACATTCTCTGTAATCTATATACAAACGCGAGCCACGCAGCGAACTCTTGAAAAGTACTGGTCAAACGAAGGGCGGCCAAACACGGAACGAAACGGAACGAAGCGAAGCGAAACGGGAACCGAGAGAAGAAGTTTTCAGAAAGCCACAGTGGCTCGCGATCTGTGATTCAACATTTTCGGAAGACAGAGACCACTTTCGCCGGCCGACGTTCTTACGGTTAACGTTACTCACGTCAAAGCGTGGAATTGTCGTTGGGAAGTTCTCTTCCTTTGACTTCCGTCTCGCCGACGAGTGACGCCGCACCGCGCCTCGCCGTCATGCCTCAAAGCACCCTCTGAACTTTGCTTTCCTCTCCTCGCTCTTGTCTCTCTCTATACACGCGTACATACACACTTATATACGTTCGTGTGCAAGTATTCGTTATTGCGCCGAGTACTTACTGCCTAAGAGTAATTGCAAAATCTTCTGTGTACGGCGCGAAGGCGAGCTTGTCTACGCCGGATGATTTTGAAACGCTAATGAAAGCCACTGGAGAGCCAAAGTGCGTGCATCGGTCAGCTTTGATTTGCTTTACTGCTACGATTTGGCTCAAAGCGACCACCGAAGAGAGAGCATTCGAATTAACGTTGACAATGCGTCTTTGTATTTATCTATACGTACAATCGGTTAACGCTTAATCTATATGCGAACGAGTCGTGATTCATTTGAAGATCCGCGAGAGAATTCGGATTGCGCGATTGGATAATTAATCGGATCGAGTTTGGGAGACAGTTGTTAATGAGTGGAAAAACGGCGGGGGACCGTCCTGAATTCGAAACAAGGAGGAAATCGACTCGCGATCGTTTCCAGAAGAACAGTGACAATACTGGAAAAAGTTCGACGCCAGGCGCTAATTCATCGGGTTAATTGCGTGGAAGTTGGTCCTCGAAGTTCTTTCTCAACTACTTCGCGACTTGCGACAGCGTCCGGATGTGTATTATCGTCGAGTATAAGAAAGAGAGATTAGGATCGAGACGATGCTTGATAAAAAGTGTCAGCCACGTTGCTTTTTTATCTGTCTTTGATAAACGAAGATATTGTTTTTCAACCAAATTCTCGTTTGCTGGATTCCGTGATATAACTCCGACCATACAGCGAAATCTAGACCACTTAGGCCAGAAATGAGGACAACGGCAGTGTGGTTGGTTCGGGAGAAATCCACACGCATGGTAGCCGGGGAGAGGGAGCTAAGGAGGGCCTCGAAGCTCGCGTTTGATTCTCAATCGCGGCACGGAACACTCGACGGCGAATGAAAGAGCTCCCGGGGGAGCATTCCGCTCAACGTTCCGATTAATCGGGAACCTGTAGCGTGCAACGTTCCTCCGTCTCGTTCCGTTCAGGAACGGCTGAAAACAGTTCGTGTCTCCTCTGTCGATTTTCATTCGTGATCTAAGCTTTTCATCGATCAACCTGAAAATAAACCTCCCGTGTGATGACGTTATAATTTATGGACTTATCGTGCATAATTATGGAATTAATCGAAAATCAAACTAAGCCAAGCAGAAGAACTGAACTAAAAGTTTGACCCAATTATTGTGGAACTGGCTAAACTAGTCGAACGCGAAGTTGACATATATCAGTTCGAACCGGAAAATAGATAATTCCTCGCGAAGCGTGAAATCGAACAATAACAACGCATAACTGGTCGCGGACCGGGCCAATTGATAACTGGCAAACTGGTATAAATCCCCGAGTCTGGTTAGCCGGTGGCATGGCGTCGTTGGTGAAAAACGATCACAGAGATTGCTGTAAACCGTTGCGTGCCTGTTTGCCGACACGTGAACTGAATAATTAAATACTCGGAAGTGATTCACGCGATTCATTGTCCGCGTTCGTTCTGCCGGGACGCCGGCGTCGCGCCGTGCCGGGATCCGATCCTCTCGAGCGCGCGGGACGAGCCGCGCCGGAAACGCAAATACCAGATACCTACGTACCTAACCCCTGGCGCACCGGGTCGGCCATCGAAATGTCAATAGCTCTTGCGCGAGATTAAATGTCACGGTGACGCACGCTGAGAGTAATCGAGAGAATGGCGTCTTCGCCGGGGTGTGTCCTCTCGTACTCCAGGATTTCACCCTCCCCAAAGAATACCCTTTCCCCCGGGCTGCCGAGTTGACTTATTGCTTATTGCGCGATTTTCTCGGTGAGCAAAAAACATACGATGAGGTTCAAGATTTTGTGGTTCGAGCCGTCACATTCACGATGAGTCGCGAACATACCTCAGAGATTACTTAATAATTATATCCTCTCACGGGTCGACCTGACGTGTTCTTTCTGTAAATTAATCATTTACTGTGTCTGTTAATATGTACATCGTACATTCGTAATGTATTCTTTTTGCATCATCGAAAGGAATTTGAGAGATGGAACTCGAAATACAAGGAAATTCTTTCGTGGTGCGCGTTAGGGACGAACTTAATTTGGAAGATGTCCGTAGGAACTTAAAGTTCGACGTTACACTAAGATAGTCCGCCGCATCCGAGTTGATGGAACAGAGAAAGAGGGAGAAACCGAGGTTGGTAACAAAATTCCAAGTTTGACGTTAGAAACCCGTGGCGCGCGTCCTGGTAAGCTACTTACAAAATAAGTAATGGACATATTACAGTGACCCAGTTTTAAACCCGTCGCGTTCGTGTGAGTAACGTCAATTCCGCGATGGAGATAGGATGTTGCGCGCGAATCAGTCGAGTGGCTCCTACTCCGGATTTTTCCCTTTACTATGCAACGAACTTGCACGGGCGAGGGGTAACATCCGAATACCTGAGCAACGAGGTATATCATGAGATAACAAAATTTCATGCGAAAACCTTAGGAAACCCGCGTCGCTTCGTAATTAGAATGCAGGTACTTAAGATCCCTTGATCTCCAAAGGAGAAGGGTCTCTGTGAAGTCGCGTTCTCATTAATAACATTCGTTTGCGACCCTGCAGAACGGAAAACTCGTCTGGCTCGTTGGCCGTGATGAATTCCACTTCGTCTAGCCGCTTTATATCTTGCGGTAAAACCGTGATAACGATCGGTATTAATTTCCCTCTCCCCTACGCCGCGCCGCGAAGATTTCCTCCGCTCGCAATGGCAGCGGGAGGAAGGTTCGTGTCCAGCAATTTGATACTGGTCACGTTCCGAATACATTTCGAAAGAATGCAAGGTAGAAACACTCACGGCGTCTATGTAGTGGCACGCGTGTGTGTTTAATGGTCCTCTAATTCTACCGAGTCACCGTTTTACCGGTTATAATGGAGGAAGTTCGGCGGCGCGCGCGGTAATAATACCTCATTTCGGCGGCGAAAAATTGTCCTTTCGCGACCGGCTTCCCATTTTTGAACAGACCGGAATGAACCTCGTATCGAATTTATCTTCGCACGTACGTCACTTCTTCTTACTTTATCCAATTCCGTCATAATTTGCTCTAAAACACCTGAAACGATGATTATAAGTAGAAGAGATCGTATATGATCAGACAGGACGCTCAATTGCTGTAACGAGAAAGCTTTCATAAGTGAATCACGTTATGCAATTGAACTTTATCTCAGTTTTCGGTATTATGAATGTAACGAGATACCAGACGTCGTACATTACGTTTTATTACATTTCGAATTGTATGGCATGAAAATAGAAAATTTATTATGCGCATATCCTGTGGGAACGGGACTGTACCGGGCACTTAAATGTCGCCGGCTGCATTTGTTCCAACGAGTTGATCGCGTTAATTATGTCAGTTAAGGGAGATAGCTAGAGAGAGAGAGGGAGGGAGAGAAAGAGAGCTGTTCACGAGAATCGAATTATTCGGTTCGCAAATTTCGAAGTCAAAACACGGGTCCCGCCATCGAGGTTGCTGAAAGCTTTCAACCCCGTTGTTGTTACCAGCTGTTTCATGTTTTTGATTCGTGGAACCGCACTCGCGTTCTCTGTTACCTTCACTTTGTTCACTGGTGCATTAATGATTTTTTAAACCCATTGTACTAGAACAATCAAACTATTTTTGATCACTGAATGTTTTTGTATGTCATTTTCCTGGCATATGTTTTATGTATCATTCATATTGTTTGTACCTTTCTTTATATTCATTCAAAGCGGTTTTACACTTTTAAATTTTTCACTTGGCTTAGTATATTTTTCGATAACACTCCATTCATATTCCACAACTCTATTTGTCAGGATTTTCGTTATCTTGATAATAGAATTATTCTGTTAGTGTTGAAAATATTCATGGTTCGATATTTATTGTAAAAATATCAAAGCTTATTCAATTTTTACATGCAGATTTATTTTGGATTACGCAGTTGCACAATTTATTGCTACGTACCGTACGTTCTCCTGTTTCGAGCGTTCTGCTATCTCAAGTTTTCCCACACCGAATTAACAGGCTTAATCAACTTTCTCGACAGTGGAAATTAAATTCGTTGCTAGACTCCGGATTATTAATATTTCTAATTTTTATCCGCTTCCTGGTAAGAATGTTGCCAGTCTCTGGATCATGTTTCACATCGCGACGGCCGGAAACTACGTGGCGTTATCAGTTTTCTCGAAAGATCCGACGTTCCTTCGCAACCTCCGACGAAGTCACGAGCGCAATCTTCCATCCAGTAAAGAGCAATCTGTCAAAAATCGAAAGTCTGATAATCAGTTTGGCTGTTGCTTCGAAGTAACCGGGGGAACGAATTGCTGACGTAAGTTATCGAATGTTCGGACGATCGGAACGCGTGACGAAACGAGGTTCTCCCTTGGCTGGTCGGGCGGACGTCGCGTCGGTGCGACGACGCGCAACGTCTCGTTAGATCTCCGTGGTTCGCGAGCAGTTTTTAGTTTTTAAGTTTTTCCGCCGCCTACGATGGTAATAACGCTCGAGCTTTTCTCCCGTGTGATGTAATTGGACGACCCCGGAGGCTTCATAAAACAGCGACCGTCGACGGAAGGGTAATGTTGTATTTGCGTGTATTCGTGTCTAGTGCATCGGAGAAGACGTAATTGAGTCTCCTTAAATAATGTAATAATATCGTAATTTTATTAGAGTGCACTTTGTACGATGCCTTTACACTTGATGTTGTGTACTCGTACACAAGCTTCAAATTCTCTTCCATGATACATTTGAATTTGTCAATTGACATTTTACTGCAAAATATGCTATTATTGTAGATAGTTAGATGATTTAAGAATGTGAAATATCTGCGAATTGGTTAACTGCGACCGGTACCTTTCTTCTTCACGTTGAAACATTAATTCCTAATGATGTTTGGAAAATAAATAGGTCATGATACAGCCTCAAGCTAGGAGAATACTGAAATATCTCTTGTCTTCTTAAATGCTATTCTTGCTTTGTCATCCCGTTTGGGAATGCTATTTGTTGAAACTCGCGCAACCGTATAACTTTCCCCTCTTCTGACATTTCACATTCTCAACCATTTTCTTTGGACGTCCGTGATCTCCCGCGTTCATTTCCCCGCGAAACATAACAGTGACTGTTTTCTTTCATCTAATGGATTAAACCCGTCGCGTACCAAAGCATTCACGCGCAGAACATTTTAATGGTAAAGCTTTTTACTGTTAAATCCGTTTTCGGTTTACTAAAATAACGGTAAAAGAAACTTGATTCTGCCACGTCTGATAATCGAGTCGGTCGTATTTTTTAGTTCAAAAAGTTTCCGGAGCCTCTCTATCAAAGGGGTCGAGATAATTACGCGCGATATGAAACATCAGGCCCCCTTTTTTAGCCTGGCGCGACGTAACTCGCGAAAATCGAATTAACCCCCGGGATTCCAGCCACGGGATGACGCGATCGTATTGCATAATAGACCAGCTGGAACGCAATTATCGAGGGATCGGCCGAGGGATAGATGGTTATTTTAATGCTATTCGGTTCGTCGTTTTTCATCTGGACCACTTTCGCAATTGAATTAAGAACCGGGTCGAATGCAAGGGATGGGGCGAGTGGTGATTGTAATTTAATTCATTTGTAAGGTCTAGCTACCGCGATCATAAAGTTCCGCACCGGTTCATTGATCTCTCTGCCGAGGGGTTCATTTAATTAATCACTTATTTCCTTTTCTTTACGAACTAGCATCCGCCAGCTTTCTTTCAGAACAAAATTTATCCCTCGGCTAATTATTGCTTCCAAGTTTCTTAACTTGAATAAAGAATGCTTCACGATCCTTAATTCAATGAGGAAGATGGTAATCATCTCCGTCGTTAATTAGTTTATTCTTTTACACAACGGATTCAATTTTTTTAAACGTAGTTATACCGATGATGAAGGATATAAAAGAGATTCGACAACAGGGAACAATGCATTTTCGATTTATTGAAATGTGAACTTTTCCCGCAAAATTCAAATACGCGCTCTCTATTATTGATCGAAACCACCCCCGTTGCAACAAGGGAGCTTCCATCGCCCTCTCTGAGGGTGAGTGTGTAAGCTCGTCTCGAGATCTGCGTTATCAGTGATAAATCAAACAGTACCACCCTCGTTGCTTCTGCAAATTCACCCTTATACGATATCCGACCAGCGTTTCGCTGCTTGTTACGCGGGGCTGAAACAAAAGGGCGTTACAGTCTGCTTCCGCATAGCATCAGGCGCAATATTCAATTTCTTAGTTCATCCCTTATTCCTTTTTAATTACTGATCTTCAATATGTGCAACGGACTGCTGAAATTGAAACTTTCCTTCTACCAATCTAAGTTTCTGTAATGAAGAAGCTCTTTCCACTTTTTTATTCATCTTATTTTGTATTCTAGACAATCTCATCATCATGAATTCAATTTTATAAGTTATCAACGTAATTCAACGCTTTCAGTATTTCTCACTTTTTAAATAATTCATCACACTGAGAAAAAAGTCGATAACTCTATTCTCTGTCCTATCTAGATCAAGCAATGGTTTAAAAAATTGCCAATAATACGATCTGGTATTTATGTCGTAACAATTGATAATTTCAAGCTATGTGGTTTAAACAGAAAATCTATATAGTGAATCTCGCTCGCGAGCAATTACACGCGATCACTCGCCGCAACGGTCGATTCTCAAACAATCCGAGCCATTCGTCGGAATATTTTTCGCTGAACAGAGCCGTAGGGTGGACGAAATCACGGGCGGCGCGGGATTGCGCACTTTTCGTGCGCGTTTCGCCGGGATATTCGCCGCAACAGCAGAGGGTGGCGATCATACCGCCGGCGGTGGTTGTGTATCCGAGTGCCGGTAGCCTGGGAAATTAAATTTCCCATGGCGCGAGAGCCACGAACGAGCTCGACGCGACTACCACCAGCAGCAGCAACCGGATGGACGGGCTGCATTGCAGTCGACGGCGGTTTGGCAATCCAACTGCGGTCGGATCGATGTGTATTTCACCATAGGACCCGCTCACGCTCGCCCTCGTTCGCTTCCGGCGTTCCGCGACCTCCTCTTCTTCCGCAGAGCACAAATAATGCAGCGTAACGTCTGGGCACCCTAGGCGCGATGCTAATTGCGCGTGTTCTGATCCCCTCGAATCGTGTTTATCTCGTTCGAGATTTGTCGAGGGTTTATTCGAACGCGCACCCTCTGCTCTTCAGCCGTTTCAGTCAGACCCCGTAAAAAAGGACTGTTCACAGATGCAAGTCAAGGAAATTAGTCGAGCTTAACTTGATATTCTTTATAACATAATTATGTTCACAAAATAATTTGCAATCAATAAGTACAACTATTAATTGGAAATCCGCTCGATTCTGTAACACGTCGTGTGGTTTTTGAATTTCATTACGAATTTGATGAAAGAATGTTGAAATTAACGTTACCAATGCTCCTGCCGGTCGTTCATAACGGTCAGGGGTTAAAGGACCGGTTCAGCGAACCGTTCCGAACGAAAACCGCGGTAATGCTAATACCGTGTCGGGGGAAACGATATAAACTGCAGTGAAACAGTTTTAAGGGCGTCGCGCGGAAGCGCGGACGTTAATTAAATGACGCGAGAGGTAGTTTAAAACGCGACGTGGATATTTCGCCAGGGTCGCTCTGACAACGCAACCACACCGACTCTCTCGGCAGAGAACTCTTCGATAATTAAAGGACACATATATTTGACCCGGATGATACTCATCAGTGTCCAGTGTAAGCCAGATAGATATTACGCGATATACACGCGAATGTTGAATCTACCTCCGAAGATTGAGGCAAACACCTTGCGGCTGTTTTCATACGTACGTTTCCATGGTTATGAGCCTCGTTGAATTAATTCTAATCCAAAGCAAAGAGCCAATGGAATTTAAGTGAAATTGACGTATGAATTTTTTACCGCGACACGTAGGAGAAAAAATGGATATCGACGAGTATCGTTCATCATCGTTTCGAATTTTTCGCAGGCTACAAAAAAGAAAAAAAAGGAACGAAATTTCGATTACACGAGGAAATCGAGTTCGTTTCGGTGATCGAGTCGAATTCGTTGGATCGTGGCGAAGTTTAAGAGCGAATTGAAAAATGACGCTGGGAACGAGTTTTTCAGATGTTGACCAAGAGAATCGTAGTAAAATAAGCGGACTCATCGGTTCTGTTTAATCTTTTGCACTTACCTGCAGACTATTACGATCTCTCTAACGATCTACGACTAGAGATTTAAATAATAATACTTTTCATTTAAACGAATGTTACGTAATGAAATAAATTGATGAATGGTAAAAAATGAAAATTGGAGCACTCGAATATCAAGAGATGTTCGAAACAGGAGTGTTGAACGCGGATCGCAATTCGGGTTTTGTCAGGCACGCATGTGCCACTTGATCTACCACCGGGCAAAATTGATTGTTTCATCTGTCGGATGTCAGCGAAATTTTCGTTTCGTCCTGACGCGGTTTTCCTGGTGCTTTCCGGCCCGCAAAACTCTCAACGCGGATTATTCTCGTTCATAAGCCGGATCCGGGGCCATCGGATCGGCCGGTTTGGCGAAAGCGAAAATCTCACCGTTAAATTATACACGGACTCTGGCTGGGCAATTCTCTCGGGAATGTCTTGTACGCGTTCCCGCGGAAATTCTTTTTTCCGTTAGTGTTAGGAAAGCGGGAGACGAATAAGGACGGATGCGAGGAAAAGAGACAGTTGGAATATTCCGGTGTCGCAGCCGCCGCGCCGGTCGGCCTCGCTATTTTCCCGGCATTGTTCTTGATTTATGAGCCCCCCAGCGATTCTTCTTTTCGGTCGCTAATTAACGAGGGGTCCGACTGAATTCGCGACTGTAACTCAGGGAAATTTAGCGGCCGCTAGATAACGCCGCGACTTCTCTCGCTCTTTAGCTTTCTCCTTCTCTCGCAGCGGTCGTGTGTACGAACAAAAGGACCCACGGGCCGGGCATTCTTGCATTCAAATGCGGATGATAAAGAAATCTTAATTACGCAGCCAACGCCGGCGCTTGGACCGGGTACCGTGCGTCGTTTCTAGGGTGCGTTGGGCTTTACACTTCGCAATTGATCGTACCTGAGGTGGAAAACTACTTTTTTTGGAACCAGAACATTTTTGTAACGCAGACCATTATTCAAATTATATAATCAATTAGCATAATGATTGAATCGACCACGTGAGACGGTATTTCTTTCGAATGGCAACACTCAAGTTGGGAAAAAGATGGGAAGCTTAGACTGTCTGTAAGAAGTTGTAAAAATACTTCCGCTTGTTTGACGTTCTTCTTTGCGTTCCCTTTTGCAATGTACGTCATCGCGGAGAATCCGTAGACCAAACAAAAACCGCGGTTTCTTTCGGTCAATAGCGGAAACACTGACGGATACAGTTTATCGGCAACTTGTCAGAAACTTTCTTCGCCAAGA
The DNA here is from genome assembly GCF_001652005.2 of Ceratina calcarata. Classification (NCBI taxonomy): domain Eukaryota; kingdom Metazoa; phylum Arthropoda; class Insecta; order Hymenoptera; family Apidae; genus Ceratina; species Ceratina calcarata. The sequence goes on along the minus strand of NW_017175971.1, from coordinate 957,380 downwards.
AACGAAGCATAATCCATAACGCTTATCTCGTATGGAATTTGTTTGCGCCGGGTTTGCGAATTGTTTTACTGCGTACAGTTCTGATCGTTATACGAATAAACTCGGACAATTTAATTACTGCCCGGCCGATTCATAATTTTTAACAACACCGCTCTTTTAAAGCGGATCTGGCAGTTGGTAGACATCAGCGGTAACAGGCAGTGGTTTCTCGTCAAACATCTATTTTTTTGTCGCCGCAGCTACAACGGAAAATTTCGTTGACGGTGCCAGTTTGCAACCGCGCGGGGGCATCCAGTTTCGAGCCGCGGCGCGGACGACGAAAAAGCCGACGAAAACGAGCGCGCCACGTCGCGTCGCGTCGTGCTCTCTGATTACTCCCCGGCTAAGCGCATTAGCGCCGGAAGCTGCGGGCTTCGATGAAAAGTACGCCGCTGTTTCCGCGACCTATCCCTCCCCCCCGGCTCTCGTCCTCACCCTGATTAAACATTCCGCCGTACGCGGACTACAATACAATTAAAAGTTTGTCGTTTAATCTCGAATAATCCCGTTGAATTCGTTTCGCGGAAACAAGTGATTGCGCGCGCACGTGTCGAACCTAAAGAAATTTTCGGAATTTTTTCTAATCGCCATTTTTTTGTATCCCAACGAATTTAGTCAAAGAAGATCGACACATAACGTTGGTGCAACGTTGCTATCGGCTACGTTAATTATGCGTAAGTTCGTTGCCGGTGTCGCATCGTCGGGTGGCGTTAATTACGTAAGTGCCAAATTGGATCCACGCGTGACGCCGGAAAAGGGCAAGCCTTAATTCACGCGAAAGCCGATTGGATTAGCGGTCAGTGCCATTTTCCACGTAGCGCGCTCTTTCCTGGTTCCATTTCACCCTTTCGCCGTTCCCGAACTCGTGTCAAATCGAACAGGAGGAGAAGGGTGGGAAGGTGGAAGAGGTTCCGTCTGCATAAAATTAACGGGCTAAAAGTCTCTGCTCCGTCGTCCGAGAAATGGTCGACCTATACTACTGCCGCCGAGCTCACTTCGCTGCTCTCTATTTCCCTCTTATTTCCTCCGACGCTGTGTCAGTTTCTTTGCAGTGCTCTCTTTCTCCGTCCCTTCCATCCCCTTTCACTTTGACCCTTTCCATTCTCCTGCGACGGCCGCTACCCACACCCTTACCCTGCCACGCTTTCGTCCCTTTTTCCATCGTCCGTGGCATTCCATTTCTTCTTCTACCGTTACTTTCACCCTACCCGTACTTTTTCTAGTACATCAGTCTCTTTCTGCTTCCCTTGACGCAAATTTCCGTCTCCCTCTTCTCTTTTGTGGCACGCTTTAACCCCTTCTGTCACCCTTACTTCCCCCCTTTTCACTTATTCTGATTTTCCGTTGCTTTAACTCTTTCTCGCCCTTGACGCAGATATCTGGCCTTATACAGATATTCCCTATCTTCATTTATCCCTCCTCTCATCTTTCACTCACCCTTTCAAGTGCGTTTTCCCTTTTTCCACCCTTATATGCCCCGACGTTTTCTAACCTTCCCTCGCTTTCTCTTCCCCGTTTTGTGTCATGCAATAACCTATCCTGTCACCCTTTCAAACCTTTTCTCATCCGCACCAGAGCTACGTGCAACGCGTAATCCACTTTTCCTACTTATTCTAATTTCCCGTCACTTTCTTTCGCCGTCCACCCTTCCGTTCCAATTTCCACTGCCGTTTTTCTCCGCTCTCTAATTCTCCGCTTTTACCCCTTCAATTGTCGTTAGCTCGAATCGCTTCCGACCCTTCTACTATTTTTCATCCCCCAATTTCCATTCTGTCCAAATATTCTGATACCCGCGTAACCATTCCGTCGACCACGTCCGCTTGTTTAACAACCCGCCAAAAAACTGCCAGAATTAATGTCAATATTGTCCTGGGGAAAAAGCGTAACCCGGTCATTTCGTGCGTTTCAATGACGCTCTCGTGATGCCCGACACGACAATTCTGGCCAGTGAAACAGGTCGGAATCAAAAGCGGGCTGACCGGTTGTCGAAATGACCAACGCCAGTTTCGTGTTTACCGTTTGCTGTTGCTGCGAAATTGTTAGTCGTATCAGGGACCGATTAATACGCCACGTGTTAACGTTTTTCGTTCACGCCTTACAGAGAATTTTAGTGCTCTCGGATTTTCGAGTACCGTCCATACGTAAAGTGAAATTGAAAGTAAATTGAATTTGAAAAAGGAACTCGAGATCAGTGTGTTACCCTTAGAACTTCTAAATATATTAA
>NW_017175971.1:937471-953210 GCF_001652005.2 Ceratina calcarata | reverse complement strand
AATTTATAATTTTTATCAGAAACGGTGAATCGTTTAAGTAGAGTAGATCAACGGAATGGCCGGCGAGAAGCTCGTGCTTTAGCTGTCGCGAATGTGGTTTTCCGAATAATCCTGTTGGATAAAAGTTATTCCAGTCCTGTGCGGAATGCGATTCACACGGCGAGACCTCGGGAAATGTTCACGCATTACAGTGAGGTGGTACTCGGGAATTGTATTTTGCGAATTGCGTAAGTACAGCGAGTGCTTTCCGTCGTTTCAAGCAAATTCGAATATTTGTTTAACAGCAATAAAATTTAATCTAAGAACTGTTCTAAAGTCGAAAATCCAACCGTAAAAAGTAACCCGTCGTGTTTAATGACTCGTACGATTTAAGAGGGATTAATTGTTGAGAAGTATTGCGATTGCCTAGCCAGGGGATAATCTCTGCTGCGTGCGAGAAACTTTTCGGTCTTCGGGAATGTATGTATATATTTCTAAGGATTTCGTGTGAAACAAATCACGAATGAAGAATGGGAACGTCGAAGTTTCTCGGAACTTTGACTGCCTCACCGAATAATAATGAGCCGATTATTTTCTTGAGAAATCGAGCGTACCGCCGAACCGAATGAATTAAATGCGTTAAAGCGACTCCCTGATTTGATATAATAGTTCTACAATTTGTTTTCTTAGAAAAGAAAGCGTGTTTTTAATTGCTGGTGGACAATATTCATTTAAAAGTTATTATTTACATAAAGCTGTTGCAACTCGGGGCTATTATTCAATTTTTCGAAATTAGTTATTAACAAGTTCTGCGCTCAGTAAACGTCGCTCCTCGGATTTAACCCTCATCAACGATGCGTTATGTTTCCTCGAGCAATCAGTTTGCTATCCTGATTTATGAGCTGGTTCCCAGGGGTGGCAAGCTCGGCAGCATCTCTGGCCCCATCCTGAGGCATTCACCTTGAGTTTACCTTCTTCACGGTGCGCTTGTTGGTTCGATTCTCAGAGCGCCCGCGTGAATATTTCAGGCTCAGCCCATTGTCCCGCAAAACTTGCACGCTTCGTTGCTTCAGTGTCGATTACACGAACATTGACGCAGAAAGATGTAGCTAAATTGAGCTACAAAGATCTAAGCATCTTCTCCTGAGACTCTATCCATCCTCCCGTTTCACTAATAGGTCACTAAATAGGTCATAGGTCAACTCATAGGTCACTAAATATTTCGTAAAATCGAAATTTCCTATTGTTTTTAGAAATCAAGACTACTATACATCGATTATTTTTCATATGAAGAACACAATTATTCTGCTTTGGCGAGTCAGGATTTGTCATTTATTCGTTCTCTATATTCTCAGTCTTAAATATGTTTAAATATGTTTAATTGTATTCTTAAATATGTTTTTTCTATTATCGTTGAAGGACGAAGTAGAAGTAAGATAATTTTTAATTTGTTTCGGATAGTATGTCGTCGGTGCAATCAAATACCAAAAGCGTTGCGTTGTGTTTCTGGATGGTCATCGTGCCGGGTCGGTTGAAGGGGTTGCTTTGACACCGTCGAGGGCTAACTCTGCAAACATTGTGCGCGGCGGACCTCCGCGGCGACGGTGCACTTAGGGGCCTTCACAGAGTTATGCGAGACACGGTTTAGACGTGGTGGGTGGCGAGGGTCCCGGCCAGCCCGAGCCAGAAGGGGGTAAGGAGTATCGCCCGGCGGAGTTGAACAAGGTAATGGATGGCTCATAACCGAGTTACTTACGTACCGCAACCCTTGCGCGTCCGTCCACTCTCTCTCGTTCGCGGCGACATTCGCTCGACGCGGCAAGGGGTTGCAAAAATTTCTGTCAATGTTTGCGTTCGTGACGGGAGATAATGCGACCGTCCCTGCCTCGAGTACCGCGTTCCGCCCCACGTTCTCGCGATATTATTTTTTTTATAAAATGTAGCGACCCTTGTTAGATACCAAGGAGGAAAATATAATGCGCCCTTATGAAACAGTTTATTGAAGTTGATAATATCTTCATTAAATATTACGAAAAAATTGGCAAAATATTCTTAATCGAAGCAGTAACTGAAAGAAATTCTTCACTCGCGTTGGAGCTTAAATTTTTTCCGTCTTTTAATTAGAATAAGTAGAAATTAGACGAGCTGTTCCTTTTCATTATTTTACATAATTTCCGCATAGCTTTTGTCCATAATCGGTCTGTGTCGGATCCTGTTAATTTGTCGCCGTTATCCAACCTAATATATTTCGATTAATCCCGGACTCGCTTGCGTTCCGGTACGAATTATTTTTCATATGCGTCCGCGTACCGGTTAATTAATGCTACTGTGGATGATAGCCGAAGAACCCACGCTGCCTTCCTGGCGTCGCATTTTAAAGGGAATTAAACCGGAACGATTTCCCAAAATTCCCGAACTGTACTGATCATAATCAAACATCTGCATACACGATTGAATATCGTCGAGCCGATTTTTTTAAAATCGAAATTAATTTCGCGTGTAATAAATCGACTAGGAATGCGCGTCATTCTAGCAACATCCGCATAAATAAGCAAGAAAAATTCGCTCATTAGGTATGCAGAAATACTACGCAGATAATGCGGTCGAAATTTCATGGCAGAACAAATTATACGTATAGTTAATTATTCAAATGACGTATGCAATGCGCCGTTACAACGGGGCTGAAATTAATCTCGGTTACAGAGATATTCTCGTCAGGCGACATCCAACCAAACCTCAATATTTTAATTACTATTATTTTTGGGGAAAAACGAAGTGTCCACCTCGACGATTTAATAAATCAAAAGGACAATCTTCTTGACGGTGTTGGCCAAAAAATCCAATAAATCTCGACCGGAACAACATCTCGAACCGGATCCGTGTCGAGTAGCGCTCCGATTGTTTATTAAATTTTTCCACCAACGTCCGCGTTGACCGCGATTTTCCATGGAAGAGACGAGAAAATAGCATTCACCAATTTATCAAATTTTTCCATACATTTGCGCGACTTTCGTTCCCCAATCAAATCAACTTTCGGACACTTCTGTCATTCTCTTTCACTCCAAAATCCATTCCCATTTTTTGATCAAATATAATATTGCTAAAGCATAATGGGATAAAAGTTTTGAATTTCATAAACATAGGTAGACCACGTGAAATTTATTCTTTTCTTATTCAAACCGCACGACCATGTAGGTGAAGTTGTAGACGCGTTTTTGTGATGAAAGCGATTGGAATGAAGTCTGCAGGAATAGCAAGCGGAAAATCGTTTTTCCCGTCACGCGACTAGTCCTTTTTCTCCCTTACGGGGCATGCTTGGCCTCGTCCGATCTCTCTCTGTTCTCGATTCGTCTTAGGTAAAGGGGGAAATAAGTCAAAGAGGGGCAGGGAGAGATCAAAGACTGTAGCCTCCGCAGGCCCGGCGCACGTGGGTCGTTTGCTCACTCGCGCTATGTAATTTCGCGCGTTGCGTACGGTTATGCCCTAACACAAAGCTTTTCACCCGGGATTGGGTATGGCATCGACGACGCGTTGAAATTCCTGAATCCGGAACACCACTACCGAAAGGACCCTGGTTTTCGCGATTACACGGAGGAGAAACGTTCTTTGCTCTGTTTCACGGAAATTGGGCTCTCTTCGAGACTGTATGAACACGCGCGTTAGAAAGAGAACTGTTCAATTATTTACATTTACTATCCTGTTCTCGGCTAAGTGGATTTGAATTAGAATAGCGACGTTTCTGCATTTCTTGATATTTGTTCTCGTTTAAGATATATTTATCGCGATAAACATCTTGTCTGTTCTTAAGAATTCTTCGATGCGACGGAATCAGTGCAGAATTTTTCAACTTGCGCTGGCGGAATTGCCTCATTTGTATCGCGAGGACGCGTCTCGGGACTAAACAAATTGTATCATATTCAACTTGATGTCCTCAGGTCGAAGATCAGACAATTCCCTTCCTTAAAGGAATTTTCCTAAAGTATCTTTATTACTTTGTGCCCAAAAATCCTCTGTCCCTTTTTGGACTTTATTTCAAATTCAAACAGAAGTTATTACGAGAAATCCATGATTATTCTCAATGGCAATGTTAGACCGTCGAAATTATTTGTACTATTGTAATTCTGAGGGAAATGGGTTAAACCAAGATTAGATCTTTATTGTAATTTAATTGACACGAGCTTAATCTCGGTATATAAATCACGTTACGATCGTTAGACTGGCTATCTCCTTTGTACCGGGGATTCCGTGACGCAGAAGTGGTACATCCGGTCCTTCCTGACACGCGTCTGTGTTACGCAAATGCGATCCCATTCTGAACAATAATCCATATGTACGTGCATGCCAACCGCGCTGCGTTATTATATTCTATAGGGGGCAGAAATCGGCCCAATCTTGGCGACGCATATTCACATGATAACCATTGCCATTAGTTGAACCGTATTAACATTGAATCTGCGTTAAACTGCAATTAACATGCCCAGCGATCGGAAAAGGGTCGATCGAAAAGCCATCGCATTGAAATATCGTAATTTGACTCACTGTTAACGGTTAAGGGGATTCCCGGTTTAGTCTCTCTCCCGTCGTAAATGAAAGTTACCAGGGACATTTTCGGGTTACATGAAACCGACCAACGAGCCCGCCTAAAAGGCGTTTTCAAAAATTCAGAACGCAGCGAACGCCACGGAATGAATTTAAACGGGAGGTCGCCGCCAGAGGTTTATAGACGTTATTAAAACTTTCACGATATATTCGCCTCCGGATAAAAGGATCAATCTATTTCTGTGTCCCTTCGTCTCTCCCTCCAGTGCCAGTTAATGCTTCCCGATCCCTGATCGTCTGCCAACAAACTTGCAGCAAAACTGATTTCTGTTCCCTCTGGTTCGGCAAACTCGCAGAAATTGATTGCCACAGGTCGAACCCCGAACTCGACAAACTCTTTCACATATTTTTATATTATTTACATTCACCCTTCTCGTTCTATCTCGACCGGGCAGCCGTCTTCGCGGAATTTACGATCGACTCGCCAGGATAAAGGAATGAAAATTTCAAACGACTGGCTTAATGATCATAGACAAATCGCGAAAGACGCGAACGGAGGGTAAGATCCGACCAGACGGCGAAGTTGGCGCGGCTTATACTAAACGCTAATTTGCATCACATCTGTATGCGCCCCATCGTGCATATCCCCGGCTTACGCAGAGTACTTTGCTCTTAATACTTCGTTAATCCGCGACTATATCTCGGCGTACACAGAACGCCTCTCGGTAACTCCTTTGTCACTTACTGTCAACGTGAACTACGTGGAATTCATCGATTGATTCGCCTCATTCGGTACCCGTGCATCAATAATTGAAAGGGAGCATTTCGAGATTTGTAATCTTAATTTAGAAGTAAGCTAATGACAATTTTGACATTGCTACAGTTTTATACAACTAGCCACTTTACGTAAATTTGGCGCGTTAAACGAACGAATTAGTTCTGTAAGCGGCGCGTACTTGGGGAACTTCATAACTTACTGGCGTCGTTCCTTTTGAGTCCGAGTTCTTCGAGTAGCCCGTTAGAAGTCGTAGCTTTAAAAGGAAACATGCAAATCACGGTGGATCGTGTTAAAGAATTTCAAAGTTCCGTCAAGAATTCAGTGCTTCCCGCAGATTCGTTTCGTTGCGACGAGTACGCAATGTCTCACTTTTTTTCTTAATTCTTTTTGCGTCGGCAGGACTAAGTAGGATTTTCATCACTCAGATTTCCATGTTTCATGTACTCTTAATATTCTTTTTAAGTCTTCCCTCTGTACTCGTGCGTCTGACCATACATCGAATAATACTACTTATAATCGTCTTTTGGCATATTATTAATTATTTTCTTATCTTCGAAATAATTAAAAACTATCTTTGAATATCTCAATGTTTTTGAGGAGGGTAATTAAAACCGAATTAAACACTTAATCTGTCGCAACGGTTGATTAAGACGAACGGTTAATCAGGCCTCGGCGAAGCGTCGGAAGCGTTTGACACGATTTTCCGCTCGCTTCGCGGTTTGCTCCGCTCCGCTCCGCGTTCAATCGACGCAATCGGGAGTTGGCAAACCGACGACGACGACGACGACGACGACGACGACGACGACGACGGCAACGACGGTGGCTCACGTTGCTCTTCTAGCCGCGCATCCAAGAGCGGTCGCTCCTCCATCCCTGTGGTTGTCGTCGATCGTTTATTTCCTGTTTCCTCTCCGTTCGCGTCGCGTCTGTCCGAAAAGTGCACTCAAACGGAAACGGATGCCGTGTGATATCGATGCCGGTAGATCAAAGCCCGCATCCCACCGCGAGACTCTCAAGAGATAAAGAGAGAACCGAAGTTCGGCCGTGTATGCTAAAATCTATCAAACCGCTATCAAACCCGATGGAAACGCGACGACGGTTTCGAACAAATGAACGAACCCCGATTCCTTGCCGGGTCCTCCGCTTTTCTCTCCCGTTTTATTAATTAAATAATCCGATTTGAATCGAGCGCACAGTACACGATTTTAAAACCAGCCAAAATTTCAGAGTCGAAAATTATTTCAAACTTATTATAATACATTCAATGGATTATCCGCGAAAGCCAGGAATTTTTATTTTAAACGTTGCAAGAGAATTGGACTGAGTGGATGAAATATCTTCTGCAAATTGTTTACGTGGCAGAGGAAAACTTGCGTACGTGCCACCTCGGAGACGCGTGTCATAGGTTTCCCATCGCCGGTTTAGTTCATCAATAAACATCGGACAAGAAACGGTGGGAACGCGGGTGACGGAATCAGGTCGAGCAAAAATTTGCGTTTAATAAAGACGGAAAAAGCATCATACCGTGCGTCGGCGAAAGAGCTCGTGATTTTTTTCGAAAGCCAAACGTGTCAAAGCCGTCTCTATGAATATTCATATATTCGGGCAAATAATGATGCTCGCGCACATACGTGAATATTTTTTTTCTACTTTTCCGTGGCACCGTAAATATTCCCTTGGGTGATCCTCTAAGAGCGTTCGACGTTGACAGTGCACCGGCTGGTAAAAGCTTCTGTCAACGCGAATTGGTCAGTCAAAGGAACCGTTTCGGGCGTTCTTAAACGAGTACAGAAAGGGATCCGATGAATGGGTCAGTAACAGCGCTCCATTCAAGCCGGATTCTCTTCCTTTCTTCGACAGACTTCCGACTTTTCTTGAATAGTACGGATTCTGATTGAAACGTCTTTAATCGTATATATTGGACGACCTGGAACCGTCTGTTCATCTTTTTTTAATATCCTTTCAATGGAGATGCACCATTTGTCCAGTATTGAAATATGAATTAACGATTCGACCGCGAAAGCAGGGTACGTACATATGCATAATGAACGCAACGTATGTTCAGTTGAATAGCTATACATTTAGTTATTTAAAGGCAACCTTTTCCACTGTTTATGGTTATGTTACGTTTGATGAACGCGCATTATAAAGCATAAATAGAGCAACGAGCATATCCGGTGCGGCACGGCCGGCCACATCCATAAAACATTTCGACTAATTCCAGTTAATTGGTAGCCGGTATTCGAGCTAACCGTTCCACAGATTTATCTAGATAGAATTTAGCCGCGCGTGGTCCTGTGACGTCTCGTCATTGATTTGCATCCCGATCGTGCATCGCTCGGAAATCCAGTGGGGAGTCACGAGGAAACTCCATCGTTGCCATCCGGCAAACATTATGGATCCCACGAAATTACCGTCAATCCGATGGAGAAATATTACCTGACAGAATTAATCGTGTCTGTGTTTTGTAAACGAACGTTACCAGGTCAATTTTCGTTACTCTTTATCTGAAAATTATTATTTCTAAGGAAATATGTTCTCCTTTAATAACGAATTATTCTGCCCTCGGTTCTTTGCACTAATTGAATTTATTTATGGTACAAATTATCATGCGATATTCGGTAGATACAAATTCATTAACGACTTCATATTAATAGCTTATCTCCGGGCACGTAGGCTCATTAATCTGTTCTTGAGAGAAACTCGCGTAACTTTTAGCCCGGCCGGCTGGCCAGTCAGCGGAGGGATAATCAATTCTCCGTAACTTGCCGGAAAAGTCAACCATGAATTTTTTATGACCTCGCAAAGTTAAGTAACACTCGCGAGCCACGCGCTCAATCCAAAAACCAAAACAGCCATAAAGTGAAGCGACCAGAACTAGTTCCCCCGTTAACTTTCCTAATTGCTTTTGGTCCCTGGAGAACTTTGGTTTTCAGCTTAAGAACTATTTGTTGACCCTCGCCCTCTTTCGTTTCTATAAAATATACACCAACGCGTGCATCGAGATTACCTCCGAGTGAATAATAAGTTGACTCGATTCTTTTTTGCGAATGACAAATTCCAACGGTTAATCGCATTTCGCCGAAACTGTGCGATCATCAGGAGGTAATACGCCAATTATTAGACCGAATGCTCCGAACGTGGACCGTGTTCCGAATGCCAGCGAGCAACTTCCGCGGATACGATCAATTAACGACAAAGCTACATCCATTACATCCATCGGATTATAATGCAGATCTGTTCATGTGATATTGATCGACGAACGACGGTACACGCTCGGCCGAACTTGACACATTGACGTACTGATCCCGCGTTGGCCAAACCGCCGAGGAAAAATTACTAAAGTGTAACAGCCTTATGGGACTTCGTGTCGTATGAGAAAGTCTGCAATTTTTGACAATCTTTGGACTATATTACCACCCAAGTAAGACATAGAAAGCAAAACACTCGTCGATACTGATAAAGGACTGAACCGACTGTATAACCCACTCAGTATTTATTATCACAATCTGTATTTAATAACCGATTCCTCACTAATTAGTTTGTAAGCAGCTTCGTGGATGAACGCGTGACTTCGAAACAATAACCTTCCGTATGTTAAAGCTTGTTAAACCGCCGAATATGGTCATTGTTCTTTAACAATAACGCGCACGTGGAGTACAGTCATGTTATAATGTGGACACAATCGTTGAAGAGCCTAAATACATATGAGAGTGGGAATAGGAGTCACACAAGCTAAAAACAAACGGTGAATCATCCGGTTCAAAGATGAGCTTCGGAGAGGCAAACCTTTTTGAGTTAACAGAGCTGACTAAAATCGAATCGCAATGAGCTATATAGAATCTTTCATTTGAAATCCGAGGGTAGAGTTTAAAAACTGTGGAAGATTTAACGATAACCGATTCGTTATTTGTGGAGAATAGTAAAGTTGCCTGTGTCTCTTCGAGTATCTCTCTTGGTGTATAATCCAACGGAGACAGGCTTTGGAGAGAACAGCGATAGGACCCTCTAGACCAGACCATGCTAATGAACTTGGCCTGCCATTATCTAAACTGCAGTCAGCACGCCACTTCGGACCGACCCTCCATCGAACTAGGAATAACTACCACTCGCCCGGTCCGAGGAGACGGAGTATATCCTCCTTCTCTCCTCTTGGCCACGGGAATCCATTGTCCCTTCAATATAATGCTGATTGCTCCGAACCGTCAAATTTTGAGCAATCAACAAACTTCTGACCCTCTTAACGAACGACCACTTTTGACCATCGCATCGGCTCGCCTCGCCTCGCATCGCGTCGCGTCGCGCCGCACCCGAGTTACGTACCGCGAGTTTTGAATGTATAATTATTTGATCGCTTCAAAGTCCCTGCCTCCCTTCTCCAAAAGGGGAAAGTTAGTTTGATTTAATTGCTCGTTGCGTCGACTTTCTGAAGAGCTGGGTTCCAACTTTTTGACTCGCGGAGCACGTTAGATAGGCGAGGGGGCGAGAGATCAAAGAGAATATATGTATAATTAGTAGCTTTCCCTGTTTTCGTCTTAATAATACGCCGGACGAATATCTCTGTAACCCACGTATGTAGATGCGAGGGACTAGAAAAATAAAACGAAACACCCGCCGCTGGCATTGACAGTTTGATAAATTCTTCGCATTGACTTTCATAACTGGTGCTCGCATTTTTCATGTTTCGTGTCTCGCTTTGGTAAAACGGGGCACCGAGGTGCTGGTAGAACGAACCGCTGTCGTACGAATAAAAGCCGTATATGTATACATATATACGTCATTCTATATGGAAGTCGCTAATAAAACAAAACGTCCGCTACGCATTCGTAGCGAAATAAAATGCATAAAGGAAAGACAATAGTAAAACACGGTGGAATACATGTCTTATCATAGCAGAGATCAAATTCTATGTAGTGTTTCTGTGTTTTTGTAAAAAATTTCATGTAAGATTTACTTTGAATTTCCAATATCCATATTTTATATGAAACGCGCGAGACAAGAAGAATTTGCGTGAGAGAAAAACCGGTTGAAAACACAAATACCTTATTTGAATATCTAAAGCATTCATTTCCAGAATGAATTTCGTAGTTGAATCATGATAATTGTTGAAAAATCGCTGAAGCGTCGCGTCGAGGCCGTTCGTTTCGCGCGCTATTTTGCCGGTGAATCGCGTGCGATCTGCGCGAATGCGGTAACTCCGCTGCTGCGAAATTTCCGGTGGACACGACGTGGACGCGGCGCGCGGTCTAATTGAAGCTAATTGAAAATCGATCGATCCGCACCCTGCGGTTTGCGAGAGGCAGCCTCCACCGCCGCTGGTATATAACTCAACACACTTCGGTGACTAACGGATTATCGAAGTATGCAAATGCGGGGAGTGTACAATACTTCACGGTCGGCCAGGCCGAAATTAATAAACGCATTGTACTCTCTATTCGCTCGTCCCGCTTTTATTCGGCTGGGAGAATGCCTACTGAACGACGGCAGCAATGTTCGAATAGCGGGCTTGACGAAAAAACCGCGACCGTATACTCCGCGGAATTAAAAAGATTACCGCAAGTCGAAATGTTATACCTTTACAGTATTAACATGTAATCATTTCGTGGAATATTAACGTATTCTACCGGTTCCCGAGAGCTTGAAAATTACGTTATTCGATAATGAACGCAGCAAGTAGAAATTACTGGAAAATGAAATGTTACGTATGACCTAACGTTGAAAACGGTTTCTGTCAACATCGTCCGACACACCATCGCGAGGCCGTTCACTGTTTTTCAATGGAGCGTAATAAATTGTATTGCATTAATAATCCATTAAATCCTAAATACGGAAATCATAAACTCGCGTAGCCTGGCGCAAAATATAGTCGCTATATGCAGATATTAATATTCATACATTATTACTCGCTTGATTCGCGCGATTTATTGACGCTGTAATTATTAACAATTTATTTCTTGTGCCATTGCAGAGACGGTGAAAATTGACCGATTACGCAATTTATGTATGTTTCATTCGGTTTAATTGGTGCTCATATAAAAACATTTCATATATTATAGCTGGAGTCTTATTGAAACGATAATTAAACCCAATAGGCGAAATAATTGATTAAAAAAGATAGAAGTTTCTGTTTAACCGCCGAGGGTCGGTGGATGTAGCCCGTTCCTCAGGGAGCTTCTAAATCAGTGTCAGGGAAGTAACGTATTCCCGCGTAGGGTTGGTACGTGACGGGCAATATTCAACTCGGCGGAAGTTTAAAAAAAGATTAAAGAGAGAAGGGGAAACGGAGGAACACGTGTCTATTAGCATCGAGTAATGAATCCCTGGAAAGTAATTAAAGTTTTCGCGAAAGAAAATTTCCCGTCCAGAACTCGGAATGGCAGCGGGGATCCCGGGCAGATGCAGCGCATTTTTCACCGTCTTTCTAAATTCCACGTTTCCGAGTCTCTTTTATATCCCTCCAACGTTCGAGGAATCCTCCTCCTCTTTACGCGGGGACCGTACGCGCAGCTGAGGTGTATAATATTAATTAGGTACGCGCGGGGAAAAATCCTTTTAAAGGCACATCTGCGGCTGAGAACTCAGAAATCGCTGCTAGTTATAATTCTTGTAAACAAATTTTCCTTTGCTCCATTTGTAACAGCTCAGGACTTTGAGTTAAATTTTACATTAAAACACGCTCGTTTGAAACTATCGAATATAACGCTTGAAGTATTGTAGAACTTCAAAATTAAGAAACAGAACAATTCTACATTTCCGTCTTCCGTAATTCTGTAGAAAGACGCTGTTTTCAAAGCACTTTAACCAACCTCGTCACGCGTATAACATAATTGACGAGCTACGCGGTAGGAAAAACGCGAAGGATGGTTCCCAACAAGGGTCCCTCGTCGAGAAAGAACTAATCCACGAACTTTCGTACTTTGCCGTGACGATAAGCCGCGATTTCCGTGAGAACGCATGTCGCATCCCGCCGTGTCACGCCGCACCAGGGGTGGCTCGTCTCAAGAGCCTCGCCCGACAAAAAGAAAGAAGGCTAGTATGACGTTTTTCTCTCTGGCGAACGTCGATGACCGAGGGACGAGAACGCCGACGAGATGAATCTACGGATAATTGAACCCTTAAAAAGCTGAGCACAGGTAGCGGAACGGCGTCAAAGATGCGTCTAAGGGGGTGGTTCGTGATCGTGGACGGGAACGGGCTAAAGACGAAGACGGAGGGGGGGAGCATTAAAGTCCACGGTACGCCGGATAGATAAGAGAGATAGCGGTGGTAAGCAGTATCCTGTGCAGGAAGCTCTAAGGGGTGGGGGCTGGACGTTTAATCTAGGAGAAAGCCCGAGAGATCTCTCTCGAGATATACGTTTTGCTTTTATATTCTGTCGCGTTTGGTCCAAGATGCATCGGTCCAGAAAATCGGTGCAGTCTTTAGCTTTCCTGCTGATCGTTGAACAAAGGTAAATTGGTTTCCACCGATAAGTTAGTGGGAAGTAAGTCATTTCAGATGACGAGCAGAAACAAATATGTCGATATCAAAAATAGAATGCATGTAGCCACGGGATGAGAGTAACGCAGTTCTTTGATAAACAAATTGATGGGAGAAGAGAGGGAATGGAAATTGAATTTGTTTCCTCGTTTTTCCCTATATAGTCCACGTTTCCCTATACTAAAGATTCATTAAGTAATTACGTACAACATGAAACAAATTCCCTTTAATTAAAAACGGAAGAAGGGAACATAAAATCCCTGTGAAACTTTATTAACAACCCTGTGCCCCTTGACTCGTGTAGCAACAAGCCGACTGAGATATTATATACTAACGTAAAATACCGCTTCAGTCAATTACGCCATTAATTAAGTGGATAACTTTGGCTTCATATTTCCCAGATTAGTTTATTAATTACTCTGCAACCGCGGCACGATATAAATCGTACAAGGCATCGGAATACGAGCGTCGGCAATAATAATTGATAGGAGGAACACCGAAAATAATAATTAATCCTAAATCTATTTAAAAGTTAATAAGCACAACCCCAGAATTGTATCATCGATAATGAAAATATAGACGAATGAAACATCGTTTGAATCGAAGTTTCCGATTTCATTCATTCAATGTCCTTTAAAAATCTCAAAGAAAATATCCGAGGGCAGTGTAACTTGAGATTCTGCTTCTTGATGGATCACGAAGCGGTTCGCACTACTTGTGCGTCCAGCGGCGCCAACTTTAATCCCGATTTACGGCAAGGGATTACGCGGTGTCTCGTATTCTCTCAAACGGAACCGGAAGTAAAAGAAACTGGTAGACGAATAGAGAAAACGAAACCAGCGTAACGAGAATTAGAGAAGAGAGTACGGTGAATAAGAAGGGGTTAGAGAACGCGAGAGCTTCCGGAGTTCTGATCAATGAGAGATCGCTATAATTAGTGCCAAAGTAACGAGGACCCTGCAAACAGTCGCGGGGACTTTCGAAAGTGGGATCTGAGAGCTCCGGGAGACGAGTCACGGGAAAGTGGGGTAGGCGGCCGTCAGGAGGTTGGGATCTTAATAAAAGCACGTCAGAGTTATCGGGCGCGGTTTTTTTTTTTTCTTCTCGATAGCGGACACTTAAGGGTTCATTATTCTGATGATACTCGAGACCCGGGGGTTCTTCTTGCTTTTTCCCGGATTCGCGGCCTTCTTCTGAGAGTTTGATGAAGATTAAGGAACTCTTCTTTCGTAGAATTCGTGACACTGTGTGGACGGTACTTAAATCGTCGCGAAAGTGGCTTCTCAGCCGATTAATCCCGCGAGACGATTTTTGTGATTTGAATTAATTGATAAGTTCAGATTTAAACTCTTATACTTAATTAACTTATACGCTTTGTCGCTAATCGGCAACAAAGCTGTAATGTAATTTTGAACTAATTTTCGCTGGAAATACTTAATATAATTATTTCGCTAAAGTAAAGGGCAATTAGAGTCAGTCACGAATTAGATTAGTACTTATATTTGAAACGCAACGACAATGGTGAACCGGAATCTAGAGTTCCAGCATTCATCACGGCTTTTAGTAATCGGGGTCAGAATGGGGCTTGAAAGCTTTGGCTAATAGCGACGACAAGAACGAATGAATGAATCGACGTGGAATAAAATTAGGCGGTAAACAATCGAGCTTGTGTATCCGCTTTGGGATTTCAGCGGAACGGTTCCCGGGAATTGTTATGCACCTGGGGGTGAAAACGGTATTCTGGGTCAGCGAGTGGTAACGCTTGCCTGGCGAAAATGTTAACCCGAACTCGGGAGCATGATATAGCGAGCAGCATAGTCGGGATGAATTCACCATGGCGGAAGTCCGTGTCCGTACTTCTAGCGTCTTGGCCCCCCCGCAACCTCTAATGTATCTATTTAATACCGGAGGCCGTTGCGCCGAGTGTACGCATCATAAGGCGAATGTAATGAGTTCACGGTGTTCGGAACTTTAAGTTGAACTTGAGATCCAATGGTTACACAGCGAGCTAATATTCTCCCGCCTAAGGATGTTGCGGTATCAAGCGAGCTTGTTATCCCCGTCTATCGTTTCGGCGAGATTGCAATTCCTGCTTTGAGGGATACAACTCTATCTAAAACATAATCCTTTGTCGTTCCTTGTTTATCAAGTTCCATCAGAAAATTCATTGTTCTCAACATTACATTGAACGGGAACGAGCAAGCTAGTTTTTAATTGCCTTTACAAGGATCATTGGAATAATACCGGAAAGTAGGAATTTTTTATGAGGCTTTCGAGTCCACTCGATCCGGCCGTTAATAAATTGCGACTCTACTCCGGCAGAATTCACGCGCAAACCGAGTTAAAGCGGGTAACTTTCGAGACAGGCGGAGGCTCTTTCGCGTGAGTTTCGAGCAAAGGAAGAGATTTCAAGTGAAATTTACGGGTTCGTGCGTCCCGAAGTGCAGAGTTAAGAACGAGAATGCTAGACGGGGAGCTCAACGACCCCTCGCCTCCGTCCAGGATACCTGAATGCTCGAAACCCGCAACCGTGGATCCTGTTTTTCTCGCAATTACGCTACTCAAAGTGTCCGAACAGAAAGATAAAAAATTGTCAGAGCAATTCTTCTACGTGAAGTATGAACGCAACGTGGATAGCATAGCGTTACGAAAGTATCGTAATGACTTTTTGTTTCTTGGCTGATGTACGGAGGTGTTTAGCACCGTTGAAAGTGTTTGAATTTCCTTCTCGGTTTTTCGCGGCTTTGTCGACCGCGGTGAATGTTCAAATTCATTGTTGTAATTCCCTAACTGTTTCTATTGGATTTGAAAGTTTACCTGTGCTGCGTAGATTTTCACTTTTCCCGTATTTAAGAATGTATTGGCTATACAGTCAATCCCAAAAGTTTATGTACTTTAGAAAAACGCATTTCCTATAATTAAAAAGAAATCAGACGTCGGGAGAACAATGCTAATAATAAATAG
>NW_017175971.1:893318-935215 GCF_001652005.2 Ceratina calcarata | reverse complement strand
AGGTAGCTTTTTATTAGTAATAGGAATCTGTAATAACAAATTCAACATGCTAGCATTGTTTAAGTATATAGCCTATACATCCTTAAATTCGAACAATAAGCGATGGAAGACCTCGCGATATTTTATAGACATACTCTCTTCCAATGAATGTTCGTCTACTAGAGCGGAAGTAGCGTAAATATTACGGTGAAAACCCACTTGCGCGTCATTGTATACAAGTTACATTCTCGACTGCAATTGTGCACCGCGTCGCACAGTAAATGTAACCCTGAAGTGCCATCTTAGGGTTGCAAACAATGCGAGTAAACGTATCCGTAATAGAATGTTTGTTGAAGTCCGCGGAGCAAAGCATCGAGTTCTTCGCTTTACGGTTTGTCGCTGAAGTGCTGAAATTGGATGGAGAGAGAGAGAAAGAGGAAGCACTTTGAACGGGTGCGCGAGGTTTCGGTTGAAAAATACACGGTGAAAACTCGAGTGGACCGATTCAATGCATTTCGATGATAAACCGTCGTAGCGGCAGGATCCGCGCGGCGAATATATTGCATTTGTCGCGTGCGCCGGCCGATGTCCAAACGGATTAGGTATTTTTCAGCCGGATCCAATAAATTCGATCGGCGAGTGTCCATGAAAGGCTGATCGAACTCGACGCGAGGGCCTTTTACCCTTTGAAATTATTCTCCTCACAGGAAGGGCTGATCAGTGTGAAGATTGATTGATTATCGAGATAGGAAACGATTAGGATGAAACAATGATATAAATAGGAGGAAAGTTCTCAAATTTCATAATTTTAGAAACACGTTTTCTTATATATTCGATAAATGTTTCAATTCTATACACGATTTTCATCACATATTCGCCACTGTTGAGTTTAGAGTCGAGTAACTTCCTGTTGAGGCTTAAGCCACGACATCTATACTGTTATCGCAATCGACCATTCGATCAATTACGAGATTGATTGCACTGCACGACACCAGCGTGAGATGACAAATATTATACTGATCGCTTAAGTAAAGCTACACTTACGCGGTAATTAATATTGTTGTCATTTATGTGAATCGCGAGCTGAAACGAACGCAACCTGTGTAATTACAATATTATTTCGTGCTGTGAATATAATACAATCAATCAATTGCCAATATACGACTGTATCTAGAATCAGATATTTGGTAACAATTAGGAAACTGTGGAATATCATGATTGGTCGTACGAAGTTGAATCAGATGAGGGGCAAAGGAGAAGAGGAGGCAAAGAACAGATCGTTTGATAGATCTATTCTTATACCTAGACCCTGATGGAATACCCGCAGATATAAATTAAAGCATTTTCTATCTGACTGCGATAAACTCGATTCGAAAGCAGCATCGAAAGGGGGTGGTTTCCATCCGCAGCGGGGTAAAATTATCCCGGCTCGCGTGAGAGAACGGGACAAAAACCCAATGTAATCCTTCGAACAATCGGCAAGCAAATTACCGTAATATTTTCGCGCGAGTTAATCCGGGTTTTGGTCCCTTTTCGCGCGGCCGCCGACCACCTGGCGTCCGCTTTGCTGATCCCGCCATTCAGGTCCGTTGGCTCTCGCGATCCCTAGGGACGCGACCGTGAGTGCCTGTATTTAATTTGCCGCGAGGCTTTTAATCAGTCGACGCTTCAGACCAGACGGCTTCCTCCGGCTCTTGAAAGCACGACTTAAAGCCAGCTTTTTAAACAATCCTCCCGACTCCCGCTTTGCTATACGAAAAATATTGGACAAATTTTTACTACCTTCCTTCATTTATATTTCATAGACAGCGAGGGTTAACTCGTTTATTGACTGAGTTAAAATTAAATTATAAGGAAGTGAAACATCTATTATAGTTGCGTTACGAAACTAGAGAATAGCGTATTTTCGCAAGTTTCAAGAAATGTCTACTCTAATAATCAAACGGATCATCTGTTTGTATTCTCTTCTGTATTCTTACAACGTGTAATGTTAGAACTCAGAATTAGAACTCAGCTATTTCAGACAAACATGTTGTATTTATAATTGGCATTACGTAGTTTGGAGTCGTGAATATCCACAATTACACAATCATGTTTAACATGAACTAAACAAAACCACACTACTTTCTTAAATTAAATGAAGTAAAAGCATGTTTCTAGTGAATCGATCGGGGGGTCGAGGTGTGTCGATCATCGACTCAGAATGAAATTTCTTCGTGGTTGCTGTTTTTTTAGGGCCGTCTTCAAAATCGTTAGACAGGCGAGACGTTGACGTCTCAACGATTACCTGTAATCTGATTGCGTTTACGTCGTCTTTGAGATTATCCGTACGGGATCGGCCAAGGAACGCATTAACAAGCACAACACGGATTTCCCGTCGGTTGAATTAAAGCGGTGATTAAATTGAAAAGGGGGTTGGGGGAGAAAGCGGAGCAAAATAAGAGCCGAGCAAACCTCCTTTTTCCGCGGCCCCACTACAGTAGTTCATTTAAATTAGCGTCTCTTTAACCCGTCGTAATTCCGCAATGTTTTCTGCGGGGTGAAACTTTTCCTAGGTATATTACGAGCCCCATAGATCATACTTAGCATTAATTAGCATCGTTGTCGTTGTATCCATGAAACAGAGACAAATCTCGTGGGAGTGAAGATTTGATCGTGTTTACCTGATTCGATTGAATCAGACGATTTTAATAAGACGCCTAATCATTAATTAATAATCTGAAAGCAAACATGAAAGCACTTTCTTCGTGCGAACGAAATTCCACTTGACGTCGCACTCCTCTTCTATTTTCTAAGGCAGATATGAATCAGGTAGAAGTAGAGCGTCAGAGTTAGTAATCGCTGGGTGCTAATCAGTCGCAATTAAGCCGGTTGTTTGAGACGGCGCGACGCTTGCGTCCAGGCACCGCCGCCACTGCCGCAACACGCTTATTGTGTGCGTTTAATTAAGCACAGCTGTTTTGACGCCGGAACAGATAGTTTCTGCGGCTTGCCTATTCGAAGCCAGTTGATTTAACTGAAACATCTGCCGCATGTGCCGGCGTTACGCGCCGATCCTCCTGTCTGCCCGCCGCGTTTGATTTAAAGTACGCGCCGCGCTGTTACAAATGAATTTTCCAATGCGAAAAATTATCCATTCCGCGTAATATTTTATCGGCTCGTAAACCGATTTTAACAGAAAAAATAACAGTGCGTGCAATTTAGATCGTTTCTTACCTTTTCATACATTTTTAATCATTTTTTAATTATTTAATCCTTATGCATACAATTCGTTTACATATCGGTTATATTGATCAAATTGTTTGTTGGGAAGATCAAACATCCTGTTCGAAGCCGTCCGTATTTACTTTTTCATCTCCCTGAATCGATCGACGAGCGATTTGAGAAGAGGAGAAAATCCGTGTCCGATTTTGCGAAGATACGAGGACAAAATCCCGAGGGCACTGTAAATCACACCCGGTAGCCACTCGATCTAACGGAAAGGACGGCAATTACCGTCGTGGGACCCGGTCGAGAAAAAAAAGATTGGAGGACACATACGCCCAACTTTAAATCCCCGTCAACCGGGCCGGCGCTGATCGTCCCTGTTGCTTGAGGAATCAGCACGATAGAAAGAAATCGATCAACCTTTTTCCATTTGTCGTTACACCCCCGGTTTTAGATTCCCCGGCATTCCCAGTTTGAGATTCTCTACCCAATCAAAGATTGGATCTTCCTCGAAGAAAATTGCGTCGAACTTCTATTCAACTTTCGGAAAGCCTTCCAAATTGGACGCCGCAGTTTCGAGAATGTAAAATTATTTGATCAGACAAGCGATTCTTGCCTTTTATCCAAATTCACTGTTGTTGCAACGATTCAATTGATCGTCTTGTCGCAATAATTCCATTTGCGATTGGCCAATAAAATGTATAGTGGGTCGCGAAACGGATAATCTATACGGCCAATGGTCCGTGAATCCGTGACCATTTGTGATATTAATTTCACCGCATGCAAAGATCCGTTCCTTCGGAAATCGGGATACGATAATCGTGACACGCCGATTGAATCGGCCGCCTGTAAATCGCTTTAATGCTCCGACGATTGTAAAACCCAGTCGCGTTTCACCGGTTCAACGATCGAAATGAGCTACTTAAATCAGCCCGCTAATGGATACCTATTTACCGGGGCATTTATAACTGAAATTAATTAAATCGCAGTCGATCGAGCATAATTGCCGCGAGGGGCGAGTTCGTCGCCAGCCGATATATTCGATACGCCTAAATTCGTTTCGTCCCCGGCAGCGGCGACGACGGTCGCGGATCGCGAACAATTACGCTAATTAGCGTGAGATCGATATCCAGCCCTCTTGTCGCGGGAACTTGTCATCCGCCGAACCGCTACCGTCTCGTGGCCCGCGGTGAGGCGCGCGAGTTTTAATGAATTACAAAACAAAGCTTGCCGGAGCACGCCGTTCGAATCGAGAAAGTTTCGCCGCGTCCTCGTCTGAATTTTCGCTTTCGAGCATAGAAGCGGAAAGTGGCCAGCCATTCTTGCCGTTTTCCACCAAACTTCCCAGCCGAGACCGAGCTATTTCACGGAGCCCCTCCGTCTTCTGTTTTCGAGGAAACTCGTCCCCCTGCAGTCAAAGAACGAATTCACCGCAAACGAGCGTAAAACCCATCGTTCATCCCGTCGAAATAGAACTTAATACGCATTCAAGACGCAGTGTAAGGAGCTTAATTGTATATATACTCTGAACGTACGTAAAATTTGTCTATTTCATAATGGAAGAACAGCTTTCGACCCAGAGCTCTTTAATTACGAACATATGTACGAAGGTTCTGAACAGTGTGTTTAATAACGGATCCGTGAAAATCCACTTGCACGGTTTTCGCTCAATTTGAGGCGCGCTTAGGTATCGGCCGGGCGTAGGAAAAAGCAGGGTGAAACGAGGCTCGGTAATCGTGACGGGATTAGGTGGAATAATATTACACCGCGCGCGGGGCTTGATCGTCGCGAAAATAGGGTGTTGACCGTCAGTAGCCTAGGTAATCGTCGGGTAATTAATTAATGCGCCCGGCCGTCAGACCCTCTTCCAATATCCAGCAAACCAGCAGCGCTGCAAACCGCTGATAACTGAAGTAACTCGGCCTGTATTACGCGGATACGCCGTCGGTTGACGTATCAGCTCATTTCAAGTATTTGCCTATTTTTGTTCTCGAGCGTCCCTCTGAGAAATCTCATGTCGAACCGCTCTATTTATTTTCACTTTATACGGCATTCCGATCCAATGTGAAAATATATGAAGATCCCTTTTATTGGATAATCTATTGAGGGCTTAACGAGCCGAAACTTTTATCGAGGAATTCAACGTGGATTTTTTTCGTACGAGACTGTCAGTTTTTTCGGATCACGCGTACCTTTCGGTTGAGCGCGGCCATATCGGAGGTGTTCAAAGAGAAACGCGAGCGAGATGAAGACGGGGAAACGGAGCATTCAATCACGATGAGAATAATCGTGGCCCCGGTTCGCGCGCTACAATTTATTCCCGTTGGGGAAGGAACGACGGAATTTGTCGGCCATTAGCGAGCAATTTATCGCGAGCTCCCGCGAATGAATATCGAGCAGAATGCTCAGTCCGTGAGCTTCCTTTCTCTCGGCCCGGCCTTCGCGCCGCGAGAAGAAGATTTGTAGTCTTCGCAGACTGTCTTAAATTACCGACCACTTTAGTTCCATTCCGTTGAGAGAGAAATCCGAAAGGGAGAAGCAGCGATTGTAATTTAAGAATTTTGCCAAATGTCGAGCTCGGCGGTAGGTTTATCAACGGGCACTGTTACAAATTAAGTTCGAATCTCGTCCGCGTCGATGGCAATAACAAGCGAGTCCGTCGATAAATTTTCGAATCTTGGTGTTAAGCTGAAATTCGAGCTCGCGGATTTATGTGCGCAACGAGCGCGAGAGATGATCGGTTAATTGGCGAAAAAACTGCGGGAGACGGGCGGGGAGAAATCGTTCCGATATGGTGCCGCACGTGAAATTCGTGTCGAAACATCCTGTTCCGTCCGAATGTAATCTGCTGATAGCGAAGTGATTTCTGTCGGCGACAGCTTACAAATTACCTTTGCTCGAAGAGAGTTCGCCCGAATTTCGAATGAGTCCCGCAGCGCTCGCCTCGCGCGGTGTATATCGCCGCACTTTTGCTCGCAACGACAGCTTATGAATTGCCAGTCGTTCCCCGTTCCCGTTACTTCGTTAAGTTCCGCGCTTTTCCATTCTCCAGATTGAAACCGGCTGTTCCAGAAATATCATGTAGTACCAATTTGACCGGATGGGAAAGCAATTTTTAAATGGCTAATCTCGAAACAGTTTATATTTCCTAGTTCATCTGTCCTCTGTTTTTTTTGGGGTGGTTTTTACTAACTACATTGGCAAACAATGTGACAAAAAATTGAATGAATATTGCGTATTCTGCCTCTGTATGAAATAATTGATATTGAGAGCAACGATATTCGACCGGAAGCGAGTCGCTGTACGCCGTACGCATATCGGTCTTTCTAGTCGTGTCCCAGCAGGAGGAAGGTACTCGGTTTGGAAAGCATCAAGTCGCACACCTCGCAATTTCCTCGCACAACTTCCACACAGTTCGTTCCAACTTCCGGGACACTTATAATTGGTTTCTCGCCGTGTCGCGGCTTCGGGGCTCTGATGCGGCAAAGAGGAGAGCGCGAGTCGCGAAATCGAGGAATTACACAGGGGAAGAGACGCATCCGTTCTGGACGAAGGGCCTGACGCGGATTTTCATCCTTCGTCACTGTTTCCGTACCATTCAAACCCAGGCAACAGCTTACGAATGACCCCACTCGGGCTTAATTAGTTTCTTCTCCTGACGAATACGTTCATTAAGACAGCAGCCATGGTTACTGGAAGTTTTACAGTTGAAAACGATGCCAATGTTAATATTGGCCATTTTAATCCGATGATATTTGATAACTTTTCCATAAGTTGAAGACTGATCTCGGTATTTATAATCCGATATGAAAGATGAGATAGCCAAGGAGTCGATGATCCTATTAAAGGCGAGTAATAAGGATTCGATTTATAAAGTGATTACTTGTTTGCCTGTTATCGACGGAATTCCTGAGCAACGCGGAACTTTTTAATTATTCAAACTTCTTCTCTTGCCTCGCGGCTTCATCGTCCCCCGGCTTGGGAAAAGTTTGCTGGGGCAAAAGCGTGCATCGCTTCTCGGGGGCGCAACATTTGCCGGGCTAGTGTCGCGTATGATGCGATCTATTTAAAGGTCAGCATCGATCGGTCCGCGTATTTATATCGCATCCGTCGGGTTGAAAGCCGCTCCCGCAAACTGATTGTTCTATTCTCGTTCCTATTTGCCGTTGAAACGGTGTCGGACGTTTAAACAAAATTTTTACCGACATTTAAACCGTCACTTTGCCCGGGAAATTTAATCCAACGCAGCACGGAATGTTCAGTCAATCATGCCTCATTTTCCCGGCTGTCATAAACGCTTTCATTTTACAATGCACATCAGTTCACAGCCATCGGTTTCGATAATTCACGAGTGCTGCGCTCGTTTCACGGCTGATAGCAACATCCGGCGACAATTAAAAGCAGTTCGCTTTTTAAGCTCTACGCGTTTCCCAGCCCCATTCCCTTCCTTAAAAATTTCCCGTCGAATGGTTTTTCACGCGAGAACGACTGGATAGATTTAGAAAATACCAGCGGAAAAAAGGGGTTAGGCGTCGTGTTTTATTCATAACAGGTGAGCCGACAATTCGTCGCCGATGAAACTTTACCGATTACGGCGTCGGTCGGGCGTTGAACTGCACCCACGATCGCATCCAGGCATTGCTCCCCATGCGTTCCTGAAGAGATCCAAGCTATTATAGCGCTGTCCAAGCCACAAGGCGATCGTTGCGATCGTTTTCGATACCACTGTTACACGATGAAAGACGCCTTTACTATACGAGCATCCACGCCCAACCCATGTAAACCCAGCTTAACGATAATCGTAAATCGAACGCGAATTATCTATACTGGGAACAATTCGAAACACTGATAGGTCCGGTCTAAATTGTTAGACAAGTATAATTAAGCTGGAGAAATACAGCTCAGATCTTGAATCAGTCCCTTCGTCCAATTTCATACATAAAACCTAGACAAGCCTTGTCCAGGACGTAAATACAAGTAATAATCAGGAACGAACGAAATATATGATTGTTGCATATATGCATTACATGCATTCTGGTAGGATTTGATGCCTAAGCGATTTTTCTTGCACCTGGAAGTAAAAGCTGACGAGAAGCCGATGGCATAGTTCGCGAAATCCACTACCGGCCGGGCAGATTAATCGTTCCGGAAATTCCTCGGTGTAATCGAATTAAAGGCAGGGCGGTCGTTGGGGGAGCAAGAAATAGATTGGAGTTCCGGCTGGACGTTTCTTCTCCACCCACGAAGGCCCTCGACGACCGTAGCCACTCCATTCGATTTTCTTCGCTAAACACGTCTCGTGGAATTAATTGCGACACTTTGTCGCCGCGAGACCTCGTTTCGCCGATCGCGTTTACCCTTGCTGATGAAGTCCGATCGCGCCACGGGAATCCGCTCCACGAAGGATCTCGTAAAATCCTCTTGGTTCGGTAATTGTGTGAAATCTTACCGTGTATCGAGTTTGCTCGTTTATTTTACAGCAGATTAAGTGATACAAACGAAAAGCGGTCGTAAACTTAATTTTTCGCTACTGCTTCACAACTTCTCTTGGCCGTCACGATTCTTTATTGTCCTATTATGACTAACTCAAGGCTTTAGTGGCCATCGAAGAAAGTTAACGGGTTTCTTTAAACACACCTGTTCGCAAGTGCTAAAAGGAACTTCAGGTTTGTTTTATTGATCACTCCGGGTATTCTGCGACACTTTCATCCGCTCATTACTTTCATCACGTATGGATTACAAGTTACACAAGTTTAGAAGTATCTCTTCTCCTCAAACAACATGAAATACAGTCTCTATAGTATATTAGTCTTGAAATCAACTAAGGAGCTCGTTAATTGTTTAAAAAAACTATACGTATTCGAAGCAGGGGTGTTCGCTTTTAAAGCACTCGTGAACTTTACTACGACCGTGCCTGCTAGCTAGTTACCGTATAAAACGCGGCTTTATACCGGGAAAAGTAACTTCGCACTTTGCTCCCACGGAGCCGGAATAACAGGACACGGTTTTAAATAGCGATGAAATTTACGGATACGAAAACAGCCGAATTTACGAAACATTAATTCCGCGAGCGATTTCACGCGTTCGCGTCATTTCGTTGTAAACACTTTGAAGGCGGAAAATTGGAAAACCGGGTGAAGTTGCGAAAGGGACGACGGTGTGTTAAAATTACGATTTACGACCACTTTTCCGCCCTTTGCTGTTGCAACGATTCGTGAAACTACGGTCCCTCTGGTTGAGAGTCATTTAAAGCGGTGATAATGACTTTGGGGCAGTGAGAACGAACTTTGTAATGGTTCACGACAAAACTTTAGGTTACCAAAATGAGGAGAAAAGAGAGGGAAGTACAGTTGAGGGGAGGAGGAGAACAGTTGGCAATAGTCATTCGAGCCTGTTTCGGTGTGAAATCATTGGATTGACCGCGACCGAGAGGGCAACGTGCCAGGTGATTACTAGCTCCTAAAGACGTTGAATCCTTCCGATGCGGGGATGGAGGGTAAACAGATCAACATCTGAAGCGTCGATGGACTTTACAGACGCACTTAATTAGTCACTGATTAACGGATGTCCGCGGCCGGGCCGTACAGCTCGTACAGGTATGCAGCTATGTGTGTGGTAGCAATTGGTGGGCTCGCTTTGGCGTTGCAGAGGGAGAGAGGTCGGAGCCCGATCGGATTAGCGTGCTCGCTAAACCGTCCGGCTGGTCACGTATTACCTGCGTTATCGATCTCGTGGCGATTAATTTCCGTTTAGACGGCAGTCTCAGGTGCGCCGCGATCCAGTTATGCATAGCAAACAATCGCTCACTAGCAGACATCGTGTCGCGTCTTGTTCATGCCATTAGGACATAACGCCAGGCCGTCTGATCGAGCGAAACGTCGCGTCGATGCGAAACTATATCATTGCCTCGCGCGTTTATTAAAAGAATTTATTATAAGAGTACTGATCATATTTGATTAATCAGGAATCGAATGCAATTTACAACTGGAAGTGAATCTTGGAACGAATTCCAGGCGTGGATGTGCTCTAAAAGCACAAGGGATATACATGTATCGGTGACGTAAGTTAAATGGGGCTACGGTTTTAGGTACGACCCAGTTTCGCTGGTAACGCTTCATGTAATTTTCACGGCGCAACATGTCGCGGCGCTAATATTAAACTTAACCCTGGATCAGCAAAATGTCTCTCGGGTCTCGTCCCATATCTGTGATCTTCCATTTCTCCGGTGGAGATCCTACGAATAACTTAACAGAAGACAGGATGAACACGTTTCGTCAATAGGGACGAAGTTCCAAACGCATACCAGCTGAAGAACGGTGACGGAGAATGATTATAACACCGTACAGAGCTATCGGTGGTAATCGATAAATTGGCCCGCTATTCGCCTCACGAGTTTGTTTATCGTCGACGCTTAAGCAGTCGCCGATATTACGGCAAATTACTAAGCGATTCTCGATCGTCGCGCCGGATATTTGCATTCGAGGGTTCCTGGGATGGGAAACAACTTCTCTGGACCGCGGTTGTACTTGACCCGAATAGACCGCGAATTAATATATTCGTATACGAATATTCCATTTTGTTGGTCGATAAACGAGCACCGACCATTGTCTCGCCCTAATTGCTGATCTTTGGCCAACTTCGATCGTTTCCATCCGCCTCTCCAATGGCCTTTAACATTTCCCATTTACATTCAAAATTAGCCGAGGATCATCGTCTAGAATCGTTCTGCGGTCGTGACGCTCATTACTCTTCAGTTGCTGATATAGCTTTAAATTAATATTATATCTAATACTTCATTGTATCGTGAAAATCGCTAGGGTCATCTCGTATGAAATGTTAAATACATTTCGAGTAAATAGATTACAAATTTCATAATTGCATAATTATTTGCCATTCGTTAATCTTTTATCATTTTTGTATTAGTGATAATAGGGGTAGTGGTTGATGTGTTCGTGTGTGTCCGATGCCTGTGTGAACCAGCGTTACGAAATTGACTGTAAGGGATGACCACCCGTTACACCGTAACGTCTTACTTTGGTGAACACGAAGAGCGAGAATGAATATCGTGGAAACCCAGATTCTCCATCGAGCAACCTTGCCGTTACGTTTCACGGCTGGTAATCGTTGCTCGCGGCAATGGAAGATTACCTTAGATAGTCGATTCATTGTCGCTCTCGCAGAGTCGAGCCGTTGCTTCTGATTATCCGCAGATCGATTCCGAGTGAAGAGCCGAGATTGGCAGTCCTCGCCTGATTCGTTCGTTTGAACGCCCGGTCATCGTTAGAATAGTCTATTTGGTGAAATGACCGCTAATAGCCGACGAACCGAAGACGAACGCAATTGCGGCAAATCGGTAGAGAAATCTCGAATTCTGGCATTTGATGAGACGACGCATTCAAATCGACTAGTCTGAAATTTTGCGAATTGTTCGCCCTTTGTGTATTTTCCGATAGAATTGTCAAGCTCGATGGTGCTTTTGCCGTACAGATTATTTTGTCGATTCCTCTTCGGAAAACTTTTCACACGATCTTGGAGCAAAGGGAAATGATATATAGCTTCCGTCAGCAGAGGGTTTAAAAAGCCTGTCGAACTGCGGCAAACTAACTGGCGGATAGAAGAATCACGACCACCAATACAACACCTCGTTCATCCTTCCTCCGGTCTTTACTGTCTTCGCCGGTTTGTTACACGAATCGATGGTTAACGGTTATCGGAAGTCGCCGCAGGCTACCCAATGTAACTATAAACGCGACAGATTATTTCCTGGTTCGCGCCCTCCTTTTGTTCGTGAGAGCAAATAATGTATAATGAAGTTTTCTCGTGCACATCAACGTGGAAAAGGCGAATTTTCCGGATAAAGCGGCGAAATGAAAAAACTGTTCTTTCATCGAAGTTTTCAAATAACCCTTCAGTATTATGATCGTCGACGGGAGTTTTATTAGGTGCCGTGTTCCTATAAACGCCACTCGATTAATATTAAACGTCGTTTAGATCAACCATCGTATTGTTTCCTGTCGCGCTTTCAGCCGCGCGCGCGAACCCTTTGTCACCTGCGCTCGGTAAAAAAAAGGTGAGCGCACGTCGAAAAATCCACATCGATTTTATTAAATTTCAACGTCACAAAGATCAGCTCGTAAAGCATCGAGCGCGGTACAAAAATATTTTCTCGTTTCACATCGATCTAAAAAATACACCTTCGAATCAGTGATTTAATATACGGGAAAAATATTTATATCGATACGAAATGTAATCGAATGCAAAACATTTCTTTTTTTATGTAAAAACTGGGCACATGTAGCTTCCAGAAATTCTTCTAGGAGAAAAAAAGATCAGGGGTAAAAAACGTTTCTGAGTAATTAATCCGTCGACAATGAAATCCCTGCTGTCCAATGTCGTCGAATTATTATTCGATAGACGTTACGGAGCAATTACCCTCGCCGATATCCAATTAACTCGGGACAATGAGGGGTCTGAACGGTGGCCTCGTTTGCAACCAGGCGTGAAAGAAACGCCCTCGCCATGCTATGCCGTCTCGGAGCGCAATAAGCGAATTCAGAATCTGAAAAGGATGAAGAAAGGCCCTCGTCAGTGGCAAGTTCAAGCGGTGTTTCCCTTCCGGGATTTATGATTGCCCCCTTGGTGGTCGCATGATGCTTTACGTGACCAGAATTTCCGATGATCTGCATGTAATAGCAAAAACTACCCTCCCCCGACTTCCTATCCCGCGTGAGAAGACGACAGTAGAGTACATGCGAGACCGAGGCTGTATACCGAGGGATATCGCAATTTATCCCAAGCCCGGGTATTATGGTAAATACCGTGAGTAATAAACCGACCAGAGAGAAGGCAGTGGTTTTGAAAAATCTATTGCTTCAAACAGGAGACACGTATTAATAAAAAAATTAGAACATTTAAGTAACTAAGGATCTAATATAATTTTTATTGGGAATCGATTTGAACGAATGTTACGCGGGAAAGTAACGGGGTGAAACGGTGCAACATCCGGAAGATGCGACGGTAGGATAATAACGAAGGGGACGGGGGGAATAGCTAATAATTCGAGTAACGCCGAGGCCCGATAAGTGAACCGGACGGAAATACGAGAGATGCGCGGCTCGGGGCCGCATCCGTTCGAACCGCGTTTGCTCACGGTTCTGACCAGATAGCCGGAAACTATTTCATGGCTAATGGCAGAGTTATGCACTTACGAATCATAAATTCCGCAATGGAGCGCATCTGCGCTGCCACGATCCCGACTGCCTAACTGCCTAACTGCCTAACTGCCTGCTTACGGATCTGATCAATTCACTATGCGCCTATCGCTCCCTGTTACCTTCCGGCTGATTGGTCACACACTATCGCTACCGAGTTTCTTGACTAGGCTCTTTGATGTGCAAGATTTAACAAAATTCTAACGCTTTGATCCCTGACCGCTTTTGCGGTTCATCTTTATTCATTGGTATGGAATAATACATATATGTATACGTAGAAGGTACATACGTCTTATTTTTAGATTCAAATAATTGTAGTTATTTTACGTGAAAATTTTGCAAAATATAATATTTATATTATGCATGCATTTACATTTGCTCTAATTAAGAAAGGGAACATCTATGGTAAAATAAAATGAATTTATTCATAATTAATTGCATACAGAAAGGATGCACCTGGAGATATTAGAATCGGTATAGATCACGCGACGTGGAAATATAAAAGCTAATACAATTTCTCTGATTGCTCGACATCAGTCCCCTAGTGCAGACTCAAGCGGGCAAAGAGGGTGGAGGCATTGATGAAATTCGTGACTGACGCCAGACTTCCACCCTGCGGGTACCATTAGACTAGACTATTCTACTAGCAGTTTAACAAATCGTCACGATACACAGAACAAACATCCGTGGAAACTGTCTAATTGGATCTGTAGCGATTACAAAATGTGTTAGCACAGTCGCTATAAACTGACGCGTGGCACGGATGATGGGAAGAAAAGCTAATGAAAAAACATCTTTTTAAGAAACGTGGATGGGTAAAAAATGCACAGGCAGATATACACCTGGAAGCGTGCAAGTCTGTTCTCAATTTATGAATGGAAACAATGAATATGGAATTTCAGTAACACGAAGAGGCTTCACATCCGTGATGAAAGAGCACGTTAGTTATATGCCCGCATCGCATCCACGCTTATGAATTCGTAGAAAAGAACGTTTCGAAGAATGGCCGCGTTACCGGGTCAGGTGGTTCAAGATGGCGAAACGCGTTTCAGCCACGGTTGCCGCGGGAACGCGAAACTTGAAGATTGAAACTCTTCTTCCCTCGAGGCGATACAAGGTTTTCATCGATGCGCGACGCGGCAGTGGCTCGGCCCGGCTGACTTATGAACGTCCTATACTACTTACTTTCCGTGGGATCACCCTAACGAGCTTCCACCCAGAAGAAACGTCTAAGTCCGGGTCTCGCGAAAAGTTTGAGGAATAACGTAAAATAGCGAGCACGTTGCTTTTTATTGGCAGCGAGTGGAGTTTCTCCGTTCGGCTGGACGAAACTGCCACGAAACTTTTACCTTCCTCCGTTCATTGCTTTGGAAATTATACGACATCGGAGTAAGTGTATACGGTCCAGAAATTTATGATATGTGCACATACGTGAATTGTTGTTAATTCGCGGAACTAGAAATACTGTTTATGATCAACTCCCCGAGTACTTAACGTAGAAAAACTATTTTCAACCAAACAGAAGATCATTATTCTCCGCTAGTTACTTCAGCGTCCGCCCGTGTGGCCTCAGCCTAAAGGTGCAGCGAGTAAAAGAAAGCGCTATTCATTTATGGTAAGGATCAAAATTAGAGCGCGCAGCTCGATGGCGGCTGTAATTTCTTTTCACAAAAGGAAAACAGCGAGTGGAAAAAAGGAAGGGGCAGTATACGAAAAATGTTGAAATGAAACTTCAGTTGTAATTCATTCCCGGCTAGCGATGCGATTTAATTAAAATTGCGGACTGGGTTCGGAATAAAGCGGACAGAAAAGATAGAAAGAACGTTGCGGCATGAAGCACTCGCTTCTCAATGAACTCGGCTCAAATCGTTCCTCTTTCTATTTCGCGTGAGATTTGTGAAAACATACACTCGTGTTTTTAACCTAATTCGAATTTAATTCAGAGTCCAACCTAATAGACCCATTTCGAGTCCATTCTCAAATCCAAATTATCATAATTTACGACCCAATAGAACTCGGGTCAAGCTTGAATTCCATTCGAGTCACACTGGAACCTTTAAGTTACGGAATAAAAATGAAACGAAGTGTTCAAAAGACGCGAACGAGACGGGTAGGGGTGGATTAAACGCGACGAAGGGGAAAACCATCTGGCCACTGAAGAGAACGTTACAACGATTGGCCGAGCCTGTCTTTGCGACGGAACAATAATTTCCACGGCGCGGCGGCGACCCGCTCCTTTTGATTGAGCCAGCTCGACCGTGTTAATTGCTTTCGCTCTATCCTTTCGTTTTATTCGCGGTTACCTTCTTTTGAAGTGTACTTTCACAGACCGTTTTGTTCATATTTCTTTTGTCTTATTTCCGGAACCGACGTATGTAAACTCTATCAAAGAATCTATTACTCTGCTATTACTTCTGTAATTCTACACGCAGTTACTCGAAGAAGTGTTGGCGCAGTGAAAGAGAAGATTGAATGTGGCAGATTAGCAATAAAAAAGGGGCAAGATAGTTGATGGACTTTGCACTATTCAGAGGATTGCATTTCGGATTTTCAAGAACAAAGGAACAGGAACTTGGAAATAGCGCAATTTGCCATAAATAAAGGCCAAAGTCGGGACGAAACAGCTCACGTACGTTCCAGCTGCATGATTTATCGTGCGGCGAGGTATTCGAGGAATTGCTGTAATAGTGTATTGGACCAATGGACACGATTGCAGTGACACGTGTCTCTAAGA
The DNA here is from genome assembly GCF_001652005.2 of Ceratina calcarata. Classification (NCBI taxonomy): domain Eukaryota; kingdom Metazoa; phylum Arthropoda; class Insecta; order Hymenoptera; family Apidae; genus Ceratina; species Ceratina calcarata. The sequence goes on along the minus strand of NW_017175971.1, from coordinate 919,084 downwards.
GCTTCCTAATGCACCTTTCCTCATTTGCTCTACTACCTTCGACGTTGAATTCCTCTTTATTCGAAAGAAAAAAATACAGTTTTAAATTACTGAACACAATATATGTACTCAGAGTGTTAAAAGTAGCCACGATCACATCGTATGAATCATAAATTAATTATATCTATCGCGTAAAATTCGCTGATTCATAACTTTCCGAAGTGATGTAAACGTGAATTGTATCGGATCAACCGTGGTTTGATTCAGCAAGTAAGACAAAAATAATAGATGGCAGACTGACAATCCGGTCGAACGCGTCGCGTCAAAACGTCCGTGTCAAAAATATGGGTCGCAGTCGAGCAATCAGCAACGAACCAGCCTTTTCGTTCGTCGCCGTTGGACCGGGCTTAGCTAAAGGGGGGGCGTGTTTGCAGCGGGAGGGGTTGGATACGCGATGGAAACAGCGACATCGGTGGACAAGTCCTCTCTTTTTTTTTTTCGTGTCGATTCTGCAACAGCGCAACGTCGCCGTTCAATGGGAAAACCGGCGCGCAGAGATTGTTCATTTCTCTGGCCGGTCGATGCCACTCGTGTTTCATCTTTGCCTTCAATCTCTTTAGATCACCAGATATCGTTCCATCATTCGGTTTTCGAAATTCTCGGAATCGATAGCTAAAGAAATTTATACGTGTATCGGCTGTTCCAAAAATCGCTTTACTTTGCTCACAAGGTGCAGGAAGCTTCATGCTTACAAGATAAAGTTTTCAGGTCGCAGATCACATGAAACGTTTTTCATCTTTTTTAGTCAGATACTGAATTACTCGACAATTGTTTACATATTATGGAACACTGTGTACAATTCTCTTATCAATATTAATGTAAAAATACTTCGCCGTCGGCGGTAGGAAACGTTAGAAATATCTTTGGTCGAAGAATAAGAAACAATATCGCGACCTTGGAAATCGAATTCGTATCGATACCGGCGTATCGACCAAATCGCGATTTCATAGTCTATCAAAACTCGATCTTGTCCGTAGCGGTCGTAAATTTTCAAATCTCCGACCGAAACTCGCTGGCATCGTGTTCTCGAAGCGAGCGTACAGAACCGGGGCTAGAAGTTATTGGTTCGTCGCCCAGCCGATACGCTTTATCCGCTTCTCTCTACCTCCGTCCAGCTCCTCGCTCTCCCCTCTTGGCCGATTTTCTCGTTTTTTACCGTACCAAGTGGCGTCGATTCTTTCTATTCACCGGCCTTTCATCCGCGGCCAGTTTTTCTAGCTGTCAGCTACATGTTGCAAAAAATGACTTCGCGTTTTAAGTATAAATAACTTTTGATATGTACAAACGTCCGACTGCGAGACTCCCGCCTCGTAATGGATTATTTAGGAAAGTGATGTTTGAAGATTGGCCATTTGCAGAAACAATATATTTTTCAAGTGGATCAAAAAGAGAATTTCTGTCACAAGGGGAAGTTAATTAAGAACAAAAATCAAGTTTTAAGGGAAACTCGTCGGTTGAGGTAGGAGCGTTTTCTAATTTCGCAGTCTCATTTATCGAACACTGCCGCTTAATGACCCTCTTACATCGCGATGAATTCAGTTTACGGCGGTAACGCAGGTCCTTTCATTCCTACATCCCGAGCCGCGCCGCCGTCTCTGTTATGCTTTATATTTAGAGAAGGGCGTAGAATAAATTGCGTCAGCGTTGAAAAACGTATCAAGTTTGTCGCCCCCTGTTGCGGATTTACTGTGTGGCCTTGTGCTATCGTTTTATAAAGTACAAAAAGAAAGGTTCGTTGTAAAATTAGATCGCCGTGTCACGCCGTAAAATCGAAATGAACAGACGCATCAGAATGCGTGTCTCCAATAATCTTGTTTTCTAAGAAGGATGAAACTTTTTCTCGATCGTTTATCAAATTCTAATCCCTGTTCTAATGACAATTATAAAAACACAAAATAATTCTTTATCTCCTGGTTTTTATCAACTTTAACTAAACATTTGATAAAATTCCAGGCACCGGTTTGTTTTAACTATTGAACGATGCGTTATGGGAAGGTGAAAATTTCTTTGAAAAACGTGACAGTGAATAAAACGTGGACGTGGAATTTCGAGGTTTTTCGCCGCACGCTCGTCACGAAATCCCTAAATTTCGCATTACCATGTATATTGAGTTTCACAATGCGCGACAATTTCGACAATATTTCATCGAACGTCCGCTGATTCCACGATTTGACGTGAAAGCTGCACGGGTCGCAATATGTTATAATGTTACACACGGATTCGTCGGTGTAGGTCGGCTGAATTAGTCGAGACTTTAAAACCTCGTCTAATCACCCGGATTCGACGTTTTTAAATCCCTCGCGCATTCATGGAACGTGGTATTACATTTGTAGAAAAAAACCTCATATTTCTTGCATTTCAACGAAGAAAACAAAACGGACGAAGATGCATCGTCGCCATTAAACATTGAAAGCAATCGGATGTATGGGATGTTACCCGGCGAATGCTGAAAAGCTTCGGCAAGGGCTTGAAAAGTATCGCGGACGCAGTCGGAAACAGGAAATTCCTCGAACAGGAGATTCCTTTGAAATCAAGGACCCGAGGCACGCGACCAATACGTTTGTTCGTGATTCGGCGCTATCGACGACTAATCCGGAATCAGTGAGATTCCAGCGGCGGGATCCTCGCACCGAACGGCGATAAAGCAGGCCACTTAATCCGACGAGGAACACGAGATTTATGGGTCAAAGAGCGGTGAAATCCTTAAGCTTATACGGACGTAAAGAACTACCCTTTAAAACGTCACCTACCATACATCTAGACTTTAATTCTTATACTAATAACCGTATGAAAACGGAAAGAGGGAAACATGTACGATGACAATTTTATCAATTTTTTATTTGTATTGAGCCAAAGATGATTTCGTCTCAAAGACTGCTACGAGTCCAACGTTACTTCACTCAGAATTGCGTCGTGAAGACAAGGAATTTGCAAAAATTTTCATTTAGATCGAGAGACTAACTCGTTCAGCGTTGCGGATCAAACGCGGAGCAATTCCTCGGGGAGAAAATCCCAGCTACACTTTCATCCGACGTCGGTGGGAGAGGTATTACTTAAAATCTTCACGGTCCGACGATTTTCCGATGGATCGATAAAGATTGGTTGGAAATCCACAGAAGCTGACCATATCGCACGTCCACTTTTTCCTGCATTTTCACGCCGGCTGAGAACCCGATTCTTTCTCCCGCGGGAGACCCATCGAGGTTTAAAATGTGTAACCCATAGGTATCCGTCGGGGGTGGCGGTGTCGGTCGGTGATTGATGAACGACGGAAAGCGGCGCCGTTTTCCCTGCGGAAACCCTCGAGAACCAGAGTTCGGATAAGAGGCGGTCGCGGAAAAACGTAAGCAGCCTCCGCCGAGTGACGGAAGACGGTTCTTGTCATCGGTACTTTGTTTAGGGAATCAATTTTCACCTGTCCACATCGATAATCTCGTTCATATGTACACACCATCGTTCACTGGCGTTTGAGCAGCTAACAAAATTTACTCCTCATGTTTCTAATCGATCGACGATACAATATTGTCATCGATGATTAAAAACGACTCTTATAAAATATCGCGTGACTAACCATTCGTCCCTTCAATTACGGTACTTAACGAGATAGCGCGTTAACAAGATTCTGGCACGAATCTCGTTGATTATAATCCGCCAACGTCGTCTCGGGCTGAACGTATTATCTTTCACCCAATATTCGTTATCGTGGTTAATCTGAGCAAAATCTTCTAAAAATAGACAAACAATGAGAGCCCTAGGACGAGCTGAGTGGGTCAGCTCGTTCGATCTCGCCTAGCCGAAAGGGAATGAGAAAGCGTAAGGGTATGGGACAGGGGATCGAAAATAGGGTTGGAGTATCGAGAGAAGAAAAAATGCGAGAGAACGCTCGGTGGTTCGCACGCGTTGTCCATTATTCACGGGCTAGCCGGCTGGAATTGTCATTGTCTGAAAATGTGTTTACACCGGGCGTGAAATACGGGCGAGATTCGGTCCGGCGACAATGCCGCCTTCATTTTTCCAACGTTTGTCTTCGGCGCGCATCAACGTGTAGCCCGCTACCCGATCCGAAGAAAGGAATACTCCTCCCCCATTCTCGAGGCGGTTCAGGGCCCGTTTTTCACGCGTCTCACCCCGCTTTAACGCCGGATTACCATCGCGCTTCCATGCTTCTAGTTGAATGAACGGCCGTGAATCGTCGACACGGGTAATTTACCGCGTAAACAGTTGCATTCTCTTTCCTGGGATAAAACTGCGCTCGGCGCTTTGAACCAACTGAAATATGCACGATTAGCACCGTACGTTTCGTTCTTTCAACGCTAATTTCTAAACGAATTCGGATGAATAAAAATCTAATAAAACAGTTTTCCTACAGAACTTAAAAAAATGTCGCTACCATTCACATGAAATCGTGCGAGAAAATGTTTGGGAAAATATGTCAGTGTCGAGGGCCCAAGAGAAATATGGATAGCGGCGATCCACGGGAGCTAAGATAAGTGATATATCTCGCGGAATAATCGGCCATCGGTCGTCTCGGTGAGAAAAGAAAACCGCGAAACGAGGCGAGGCGGGCAACGTCGTCACCCTGGATACGAAAAAGATTAATGAATCGAAAAAACTGCTTTTAGCATCGCCCATCCGGCTAAGGAGGCGTCTATACGCTCGGCTAAAAAATGTCCAGGCGTTATTCCAACGCGTTCCGGGGCGGCGGATACCGCGAGGCTTTTCGGAAATTTATTGGCCACGTTAAACGCGGTTATAAATCACGTTACACCGTTACGACGTTGTGTTCCGTTGCGATTCAAGTAGCGAAACGAAACGTATAAATCTTCGTTCGCACCGCTGATAAGCTGTTGTTTTAATCATCGTACTCTGAGGATTATAAATGGTACATTGTTTCCATTTTAGCGGACAAATGTAAAACTAACAAACCGGCGGTAATGTTCATCGAAACAGGGTTCTTCGCTTCTGGCAATTATAATCCATCGCTGTCCAATTCTCTTTGTCCGGTGACCGTTGAAGCTCGCCGGATATTCCCTAAGGTTGTATCTGATATTCGAGGTGGAACATAATCCCCGGCGAGACCTTTTCTTGAAGATGAGGTTCGGTTCTCTTGGGCTATGCTCTGTATGGGAAAAAGAAGCCTGCTCGAAGAGACAGGAATTCTCGCGTGACTTGTTGGTCACGACACCGGCTCGCAACGTAGCTACACAAGTTGCTCATCCGTTCTCTCAGCCTCCGAGAATTAATCCGTACACTTTTCCATTCCTGTATTAATAAAAAGCTATGTTCGAAGATATGAGATTTTATATTATTTACTAAAAGAAAGAAAAAGATTTCTACAATTTCAACAATAAGCAAAATTGTTTTAACAGTATACGAGTCGCAGCCATTTTCTTTTTCCTGTTTGCTTCCGTTTATTTGCATACATTCTTTGTTTCCCCTACACGACGCTCGCTAGCTCTTATTGATCATAGAAATACGTCGCTTGACTCCCTCTAAGTTTACGAGAAAAATCGTAAATCACTGACGTGTCTTTGTAATTTCCTTACGAAATGACAGCCAATTCCACTGTCTCTTCAATTAAATGACGAAGTTGTGCTTTAGTTAAAAAAAGCCGACGTGCAGCAAAGGGCAGAGCAGAGAGTAAGTCTCTCGCGATGGAATTCTTCTCTCTGCACATTGTGTCCGCTGTGAATCATAAAAGATTGAGAAACGCAATAAAGTTGCCTTCAGACTCGACCGAGGGGTACCTCGGAGCCGGGGGGGAACGAGATACAATTCAACGAGGTTACACGTCAAAGCAGGCAAAGTTGAATAAAGTTTCATATATCCCAGAAAGCGTTTCCCGTCGACGATTATTCGTCGTCGAGCAATCTGCTACTTAACTCATTATACGCAGACGAATTAATTCTGCTTCTGAAAATTGTAACGTCGCTTCTCGATCGAAGTATCTTCATCTTTCGGATCCAATTGGCGAGAAATCTCTTCTCGAGATTTTCCAAAGGCTCCCGCCAGTCCTCGAAAATTACTGTCCGCTTCATCGACAAAAATCTGACACTCGGTTCAGGATTGCACGATTTAAACTTCGAAGAAGCGTCGCGCCGCGTCTGTAAGAATTGTCCGCCCGTAGTGAAGGTACAGAGAACGTTTTCTGGAAAGAAACCAATTATGTCAGTAACGCCTTTCGTTGGCAGCTTTCGTCAGCCGTGCAATTATCGGCGCGGCCATTCGAATCGGAACTTCCTCCGTCCTTCCTCACTTGCCGTTGGCATTTTGATGCAATGTCCCCGCGATAAAACGCGGGTTCCTTAACCGGTCGGTAATCCAAAGGATTCCCTTGCAACTTCCTTTCCCCTGCCTTGGCGCCGGCCGGGGAAAGGATTATCGCGAAATCAACTTGGCGGAAGTTGAAGATTATACGGGTCCTCGCACTAGTTCCGACAGGTTTACATGTCGACCTTTATCGCGAATATATCTGCAGACTTTATTCAGAAAGTTTTTATGGAGATCTATACAGATTTTGGAAGTACCAAATGGTATTATGAAAGACTCGATATTCCAAAAAGCGTTTTCGACTGCAAATTTAGCGCACGAGCGACCGACAAAGCGAGTACCCAAATCAATATTTCCTAGAACAAAAGCTCTGTCGACGAAAAGAAGTTTATTTTTCAATTTATGCATTTTTCCCCTGCACGCAGGGGTACTTCCCCTCTTTTGTGAGTTCCGCTATTTCGGCTTTGTCCAAACAGTCCAGATCTTTTTTATCTCGCCAGAGGTGAAAGGTTTCGATTCGATTGAAATCTCTCTGTACGATCATTCGGAATGTACCACCGTTTTCAAACAATTTCGCCCCTTCCATTCTCTGTGCACCGCGGATTATAAATACGGCAGCTACGTTTCGAACGTACACTGCAGAAATCGGTATCGACATAAGAATTGCAAAGCGAGGGTCAGTAATGATCGGGGAATAGCGTCACGAACAAAACTTCTCGATTCTTAATGTAATGGGAAACCATTCCAGGAAAGTATGGCTGTAAGAAAGTTCTGAATTTCCTAACGAACGAGTCGGACAGAATTTCTAGGCGCAATTTCGATAGCGGCGCTGGCCGGTCGCCACCTTTTAATTATTACATCAGAATTTGTTGATACCGGAGGCGTGCCGGTGGCGGGTTTGATAGTCGAACTCCTGCGACTTGGCCCGGGCGCGGCGCGGCGCTGATCTGCGGGGCTAATCTCGTTTAGAAACTCGCCCTGACGTTTTATACGAACCTTCTCCAACCCGGCGAGCTATAACGAGATTACGATATCCAATTACTTCAGCTGCGACGGTGGTGGCTACAAAATTTCACGTACTCCCCGTGTGCCGGGAGGCGGGACGATATAGCGTCTGGTGAAATTGAAAAATTACACGACCCAAGCCCGGGGAGAATGATTGGAGAGGAAAAATGTCCCTCGCCAGAATTGATTTATTCCATTTTCTGATCGAGACATCGATAATTATATAGAGAGTCATGCGAATTTCTTCTAATCAATATTATATGCAGGGTCAATGAAAACTGGCATTTAAATTATTCATTTTTATCTTATAATAGATAATAGAAATAGAAATTATTACGTGTGATTCTTCTTATAGATTCAGCCCATATATTTCTGTCTATACACGTGACCACAGTTCAGACATCGTGCAAAAAAGAGGTTGGCAATAAATTGTACAATGTTCTCCATGGCAATCTGTCGACCTCATTTCCTTAAAAGTCTCCAATCAATTTTGCGTGATTTCTAGTCGCGCAAGAAAATCTCGATATCGAAACGAAGATATCTCCGGTCTGAGAACAGAAATGGTAATGGTAACTGTGGACAGCCTATTCTCGAGTTTGAACGCCATAGGCAGAGGCATTGCGTAATCGTTTCTTATAAGGAAGCTGGTGGATGTACCGCTAGACGGTTTTTTGCGCGATTTCACCGTAATGTACACGCGGCAGCCGTCGCCGATTAATCACTGGATGACACCGTGCCGTCGTCGTCGCGACGATCATGCGCCTCTGGCCCGTTATGGAAGGCAGAATTTACGTTCGGGTTTACTCGCGGCGACATGACAGAGGGAACGGTGGAATCCCGTTGGAATGGTGTCCCAAAGAAGGCGAGGTGAAAGTGAAGGAGGAGAAGAAAAAAGCGACTGGACACGGTCCTCCTCTATTGGCCAGTCCGATGTATGTTATTTGTACCAACGGGTCGCACGCTCGGGGCTCGGCGAAACAATGCGATGAATCACCGTATCCGTGGCTATCGATTCAGCCCCGGTCACTTTCGTGATTTCTTCGAATCTTGTTTCGCCGGGAACGGCGTGTTCCTTTTCGGTTAGCCCATTCGTTCGAAATTGAAGAGGAATCTCGTCGAGAATTTGTTTTTTTACTGTCTCGTACCTAGGGAATTCGAAGACTCGCTATCGGTCGGGGTTCTTTGTCCGCGCTATTTCTTCAAATCTTTTTACGCCGGAGATCACCGGATTCTTTCGAGCCACCTCTTTTCTCGGCAATTGAAAACGAACTTCTTTTTACCGAGTAAAACACCTCGTCAACGCCTAATCGAGAGAATTCAGAGATCCGGCGTCGCGGCTCGTTGGAGAAAAGTATCGTGGGGAAACCCGCGTCGGAAAGAAGAGTGAACTGAAATGGGCACACGACAAAAGAACTTCTGACCGAAGTCAAAGAGGAGTCGACAAGGTGTACAGGTTGGTTCTCGGAGTAAATTCAAGTTTAAAGTTGGAGCGCGCGGGAAAAAGAAGCGGATGCAGGGGGCGAGGGTGTGGCGAGGCTCTCGAGTTAAAGAGGCCGGAGTTTCATGCGAGTTCGACTACAGTGGACCACATTTTTCTAACTTAATTATCGGAACGAGCAGGACGGAAGGGTCGAGCAAGTTTGCCCTATCAAGAGAGCGTTGAAAAGTTTTCGGTTCCTACCCGAGGAAGCGCCCTCCGCCTCTATTTGCCCATCTCGACCAGTTCCCGGTCACTTCTCTTCTCCATTAGCCCCAACTCCGATTCGAATCGCGACCGCATCGAATTATAACGCGGTGTCTCTCTCGCGGGGAGCTCGATAGCGCGTTTCGCTGTTCTCCGTGCGAGCTACTCCAGCCAATCTGTTGTTCACTTGAAGCAAGAACAATCGATTGCAACGTTCTGTTGCTCGTTCGTTAGCCGAACGAGTTGCAGGGACACTCGCAGGACGCGAGGTTTCCTCGCTCTTTTATTTTCCAACTGACCGATAATTGCCTCTATGTGTGATTACACTTTTGCAAGTTACCAACTCGAAAGTGTAATCATATATGTTTCTCGAACACGGAACTACTTTGACTGCGATAAGGGACCGTGCTCAATGTTCCCTGTGCTTTCGAAGAGCACTACGTATACTGAATTTATTGTAACAAACGGTACCCATTCATTCGTGCAATCGTAATATTTAATTCATCAGTAGGTGGAATATTTCTTAATAAACAAACGTAATTAAGTAGTTAATTTGTTTTCGTGATACTTTCGCCAGTTTGATATTACTTCACGCAGATTTTCCTCAAACGAGACACGAGTAAATCATCCAGAAATGTTACGAGTTCCAATCCCTAATCTCCTCTCGCCAAATAGCCCGAAGCTTGTGAAATTGCCAATGGGGTTCCTTGTAAATGCGTTCGAGCTAATACGCGTTTCTGTCGCGATACTCCTTTCACGCGAACGCGCCACGTCGTATCGGATCAAGTTCGAGCCCACAGGTGGAACGTCTCGTCTCGGCGTGGGGACGTGATGACGCCGACGAGCCTCGAACTTTCACCCCGCGTCGCGTCGAGGGATACGATGACGAGGGTTGCGTTTCGCGCAAGGGAATTCCCCGAAGACGGAGCCGAAAACCAGAGCCCAAACCGTATAAATCCAACGGCCGGTCGAGCCTCAGACGTATTGTATAATCGAAATCGAGATTTTATACGCGACTCGAGTGCCACCCCCGGGACGAAAATACCCCGTGACGCGGGGTGAAAAATTTCGGAACGAGTGGGGCCGTGTGATGCATGATAAATTTATTTGAACTGCTCGACGAAAAAATGGTTCTTATGGTTCTGATATAACTGAAAACTTTTCAGGATTGCTGGCTTTGAATGGTCAGATTTATGTCTGCCATCGGGAGATAATATTCCTGGTGTTTTGCGGATGAATGCTTTCCGAGTTTGCTATTCGTTCCCCAACGTTGTATTTTGATTGGAACCCTTTTTTTGCCAAACTCGTTTCCTATCACGGGAAGAGGAATACTCAAGAGAAATCTTGATGAAGACGTGAGGGCTAGGTGGATGGGACGAGATATCGAATTAGCTGTCGAGTTTCGTAGAAAAATTGGCCTTTTCAGTCGAACAGTGAAATGATCTCAAGATTAGTAGAGGATTTATCCTTTACGGTAAAAGTATTAAAAATAGTCGTAATTGTGTCGAAGAAGGAGAAACGAGAAACTGGAGGAGCTTTCAGAAACTACCCTTAAACGATCCATGAAAAGCGGAAGCAACAGCGATAACCGAACGTTGCGAAACATATTCGAGCGCCGTAAATGTTCGGATGTATTTCGATTGGTCGCGAAACTGGCTGCCGATCGTTTCAGATTTCGCAATCGTGAACAATGAGAAGAGACCCTCGCCGGGAATTTATTCTCAGCGAATTCTGGTGTCATAAAATCGGGCGACGAGCCACCGAACCATAAATACAAACATGAATAAATGCATCAAACGCGTCTCCTTTTCTCCACCGATCGCGGTACACCCGCTCGTCGTCGTCGAGTCCAGCGGACGAGGATCGCATTAAAATTCAAATGTAATTCCGCCGAGAACAGAACGCACGTGACCATGCGATCGTGCAACAGGATCGGTTATTATTGAAAATAAGACTGAGCCGAGCATCTCGTCGCGGAGGGTCCGGAACCGGGGATGGAAGCATTGTTCTGTCGAGGGTGGTTATTTAAGTGGTAATTTGGTTCTGCAACTGCTTTAAAATGTTGTAAATTGCATTTATGCGCCACTAACCAAAGGTTTCAGTCATGTTCCGCTTCCGTGCAGAATAAGTGTATTATAATTTGCATAAAATAGATACCTCATGGCGGCGACGTACACGTTAAGTGAGCAACGTGCGTGCTGAGTTTTGATTCCGTACCAATTGCAATCGGAATGATTAATGCGTCAGGGCGATTACGATAGTCTTTGGAGTGTCAGGAACAGTATTGAGCGTACGCGTTAGCGACTCAATTCGCGACGTTCGCCAATTTCCATTTCTGTCGACGGTAAATCTCCCTGGCCTCTGCTCCGTTTTCGGGTGGTACGATCTAACCGATTCGGATGGTACAAATGCGAAATTTATAGCGTCCAGGGTGGCTGGGTGAGAGATCTTTAAGAGGATCGAGGGGCCGCGAGGAGTAAATCACTTGTGAATGTTCGACCGAATGTTTCTCTCTGTATCGCGGAGATAAGAAGTTTCATAGTGACTACTCTACTTTCTCCCCCCACCTTTTGTTCAGGATCGATGAACTTGTCAGATCCCGCTGTATAACTCATTCGCTTCCCAACCTTCGGAAAGCCAATTCTGTTCGATCGTCCTATGGGAGCAGCCACCGTCTCCAGATATTTGGTTCAGTCGAACAGTTAGGGTATTCTCGAGCGACCAAAGAGAGAGCGAGAGAACTTTTTCCATTACTTTATTTCAATACGATTATTGCGTTCTAATGATATTCTTTAATTAACTTCAATTGCTAGTTGTTCGTTTCAATCCAAGGGGATAAATAATGTCATGAAAATGCACGAGAATCGATTAGTTTCATTGGTCAAAGTAATTGTACATTATTCAGACGATCGGACGCAGTGCATCCAGAGCTGGTTCTCGGTTTCAACCCGAAAGAGCTCGAAAGCGGGTTGCCACTGATCTCTGATTCCAGCGATTCTCCTTCGCAGGTTAAAAGCCAGAGGTTCGACAATAGCTCCGTACGAGAGCTTTATTTCCACCGTTCCTTGTTTTCTCGGCATAGAATTTCGAAATTACCGTAATTCAGATGATTCCAAGAAAACTGTCTGCACTCTGCGGTCTATCAGTCAGGAAATAGAAAATCGTTCGATTTGACTTTCGACGGGAAGATGCGTAGGAGTCGGGGAAACTGGGATTCTACCCGGAAATCTGGGACAAGATCTGGTTGAACGGCTTGTCAGAAATGTCGAGCGTAACGTGAAGGATGTTTCCAGCAGGTGCAACCGTACTCGTTCAAGATACACGTAAGTGAACTGACATGAAACCGACGTAACTGAGGGAGATACGATCGATCGTGTCGCTTTGTTTCCCGGAGGGCACGTATGTACGTTTGGTAATAAACGTGGCTGAGCGGCGCTTGAAAAATATTAACAGTGCACATTTACGGGGACGAGGGGATTTATCATAGTTACGGATAATCCGGTACAAAGGTTCGCAATATCGTACGGCCAGGCTGGTTTTCCGTGGCGCGAGGCATTCATCAAATCTCCGCCGCGAACAAGCGCATCGACACGCCCGGATCCCGTTGAAAATAATCAGCCGGGAAAAACTGGACAACGATCAACCGATCGCGGATCTGGGTTAATCCGCATATAATTTAAACTGTCAGAGAGCGGACGATGACGGGCGCGATCGATAGGGAGCGGACCCATTCATCATCTCGCTCGCGAAACACGCGTTGGGTACGTTTCCTTCAATTATCCAATCGTTGCTTCGGCGCGGACCGTGGAAATTGTTCAGCGAATGATTTGATCACATGAACATTGCGGAGACCAACTTTGGCGGAGACAATTTCAATTCAGGAACTGTTTTGAAGCTGTCGTTAGACAAAATGTTTCCAAGTGCGCGCTAGTCACGCTTCTCACGATCGTGCAATTGAACAGACGTGACTGCGAAATAATGGATTGAAAATTTGCGAAGAGAAAACGCGGTGGGAAATCGAAAAGTCGATTCCTTCGGAGGAACCCTCGAGGATAAAAGGGGGTTAAGCCGGAGAGGGTGCTGATCCGGTCCTTGGACTATCAGATATTGGAAAGTCTTTAGGATTAGACGCGATCACGGAGGCTGTTACCAAGTTGTCGGGGCGGACTTAACTTCCGGACAAGGAGAAGACCCTTGATGCGTTTTCGATCGTCCATCGGCGGCCACGTGACGGCAATTCCATAATAATACGTCAGCCGGGGCTAATACTGCCGATGGAACGGCTTTCAGATTTTACGGCACCGACTCTACTTTTCGAACGATTAATTTTCCGTCGTTCCCGGAAACGCGACGTGCAAACGTCCAGCGAGGAATGGTCTCACTCTTCGCACGCCAGAGATTTCAACGCGTCGATGGTCGAAGCGCGTATCATACGGGTGAATTTGCTATACACCTATTTGCTTATCTGTGTATATCATACGCGTGTAAATTTTCATCTGCGTACGGCAAACAATTAATCACGTCAGTTATACGCATCTAGAAATCGATCTATTTGATCTACCGTATCCTACAAGCTTATCTCGCAAACGACTGACGAATTGTACATCGAATTGCGGACAAGATACGACGAGCTTTTATTTTCGACGATAAGCTAAGAATTCACTGGCGACCCAGTGACACCGTAAACGACCGCCGCGGGAAAATGAGAGAAAAACGTAATCCGGGTCGCTGCGAAATTCCCGCGGAACGCGGAAGGGCCGCGTGAGCGTGTAACGTCGGCTGACAGTGGGGGCTGATTCATGGCGACGAACTTTTTTAACAAGCGCCGCGCAACCCGGAATGCGATAAACAATGAGGAGGAGCACGGTGGCAGCGCGCGGGCGCGAGCGAGCGGAGAATTTTTAGCGCGACTTTGCAGCCGCGAAAGCCGCTCGTAACTTTGCCGTTCGTATATTCCGACGGCGGCCAATGGTGTGCACCGCACGACCGCTTCGCTCTTCCTACGTCAGCCCCGGTGCAGCTGCACAGCTGCGCGGGAATCCCGAAGACATAAAAGCTAGTGGGTCGTGAAAAAATTATGCACTGTCCCCCGGTGTACTTTGTCCACGAAATTCGTTCGAACTGCTCCCTTTACGTTCTCCTTACGCGAGTCCCATTTTTCTGTTAAGAATATTCAAAAACCGACCCGAGCGTGCGAAGTAAAAACGCTTGATTCGCGCTCAGCCTCTTCGGGCAGCTTCGGACGACGTTCGTTTAATAATTTGTCGATAATTCTCGGTCGAATCGATTCAAATAGAAAAAAGACGATGAGCATGAAGCGCGTTGTGAAAATTTTTCGCATTCTCGGCTCTCTGCAGGCCATTACAAAATGGGCTGGACGGAAAACGTGCGGAACATAATATGGTCCTCGCCGTTGCCGTCGCCGCGGAGGCACGTTCGTGGGACGTAATTTCTCGCTCCGGCAGGAATCACTGTTGGTCCGGGAGAAAATAGAGGGGGCGAGGTATATTGTCGACGTCCAAACTTGGCAAACGACGCGAGGAGCGTAGCCTGCCAAAACGCGATTAGAGCAGTCGCTACTTTCCGCCGTGCGGTTCTGGACGAGGCGATGTCAACCCATTCCTCGGTGTACGTGTCGATGATAATGATAATCGCGTGCAATCGATGGGAAGGAGGAAATCGTGCCGTGAAATTTCAAACGCAATGCTACAGCTTTCATCGAACCACGCGAGGCGATTCCTTTTTTCCAATGAAATTGCATTCTCGGTTTTCAATCGTTGCTCTTCATAATCCATTTCCCATCGCGAGAAAACAGCCGGCCCACTTTTCACGGTGACTCTTGCCGAACGATAACAGGAAACGAATGCGCTACCGACACGTGCTCGAACCGCGCGCGAATTCCGTGACATATAGTATATGTACGATTCAATAAGGAAATAATGGAAAATGCAGTGGCGTAATAACCGACGGTTCGAGAACGGCAATACCTATAAATCGCAAAAATTACTGACGTCGTTCGGAACCCAATTTATAGTTTTCCCTTTTCATGATTGAAACTTATCTAACGCGGCATCGAAATGGACGTAACAAATTCCTATGGAAGTGGATGCCGTAACGCGGCGGTAAAACATACCAGATCATATCGGTGGATAAAGATTTGATGTGCGTATAAACAATCGGGAAAAACTTCGGAAATCCCTCAATAAAATTAGTACATTTCTTACCATACATAAAATTATTGCTTTTTGCTTTATTTGCACAATAATATAATATTCGTATATCTGAAATCCAGCGGTTTCCGAGATGAACTGAATGTTCACGAGAAACAATGATAGGCATTATGGAAATCGAGGATCCGATTGCTTTCTAGCACTCGGTAATTCAGACGAAAGAGGCCGCAATCTGATTCCGGCGGTGGCACAGTCGAAATTAGTTGCTGAAGAACTGTCGGAGGTACGGCGGCACGGAGGGGCGGGACGAAAAACGAAAAGGGAAATATTAAAAGGGAGTCGCGGGAAGGCATTGTCCCGGTCGTGACTCCCGGGCGAAACGCGAAATGTAGAACGGGGACGGGAGCCAATAGATTTTTATCCAGCGTATGTAGGCCGCGTCGCGTCGGTTTCGCTGATAGGATTGTTTCTAACCGAAGAAAGCGGCTGAATCCTCTCTTGGGAATCGCCTCGAGCGTCCTCCGAACGAGCATTCTCCGTAGAACAAGTACTGTAATCGGGTTGTTGACGAAATCGTCGTAGATCATTAATTTCAAAGATTCGCGTTACTTACAATTGAGAATGCAAACTTAAATCTAATTCGATTGCATTCAAGAGACGTGCAAATTGAATGCGTGCATCGAAGACTTGGTATCATTGTTTGTTTCGAGTATTATGAACTTGATCCTCAATTGCAACCGTCTCGAGTAGTGCTTAAAACAAAGAAACGGTGGAGTATTTAACTTTCCTTACTCGTAGCGTAATTAGTTCGTTGATAATAACACCGGCTCCGATAAGTTGCAAAAGTGTTTGCGCGGGATACTTGTGGCGGAGTATCGAGGCTTGACCGAGTTTCAGCAACGTCGTCGTCGCCGCCGCCAGGATGGAATGACTTCTCTTTTTCTTTCCCTCTCGCCGCCGTTAAAGACGTAATGGCGCATATATAAGACCGCGATAAAAATGGAAAACGGCAAGCGTAAAACGATCCAGCCATTCCAGATTGCTTAATTTTATGCATATGCATCATTCCTCTACTTGAAATGTCTCTATTACGGTCAAATAAAGTGGAATAAATCGTCCCTGGTAATATACAAAAGATGAATGGCGACAAAACTTCTCGTTAAATGTTCTTTTAAACGGTGAATCATAGAAAATTAGACCGTATCAGGAGGCGATTACCATCAAGCCAGATTTTATTCAAGTTTTTCACTATTTCAGTCTACTCTATAAAACGTGAATTTTCTTACACGATTCGATAATTAAATTTATCCTAATAAATAATAGCATGAAGTCCGGAGCGGAGAGGAGTTAATGGTTTTTATTAGTACAGAACAGAAGGGATAGATCTTCGAAACAACCTCCGGCGATGCGAAGGTTCGGTATCTTTTCCCGATAAGCTCGCGAACTTACCAGTAGCTTCGGAAAGTTTCCGTTAGAAATTGAAGCCCGGAAGGAGCGCGGATCCTCGGGTATTAATTCCGAATTAACGGACTGTGCCTTCGGCAGGCGCATTAAAGGAGACGGTGCGACGCGCTGCGCTCTCGCTTCCCTCCTCGGAACATGGCGTAGTCGCGAAAACTCACGCACCCGTGGCGCACCCCGCACCTATATATCGGGCGAAGTTTCTGCGAAGTGTCTAAGGATCCAGACACCGGGAAGTTCAAGCAGCCAGAAACCCGCGACTAGCGATAATTGGATATTAACGCGGAGAAGAAGCCGCCAACCGCGCGCGGCTTCCCCTCTCTCGTTTCCTATATCAGTTAACTTTGTAATTTAGGATCTGACCGAGGACCGTTAAGCAAGTTCCAGCCGACGAATTCTTCAACCAAAGTTCTACTTTATTTCCCATTTCTAGGGAAAAATTGATTCAACTACTACATTTACGAACGAACGAGATGTCGTACCGTTGATATAATTTTATTTAAAATTGGGAGTTTGACATGGAAATATATAAAACAGGTAAATAATTGTAGCGATAAATGCGTTTTATGATAATAATTAAAATTCGGGACGTAATTTACAATTTCAATGACTTGTGGGTGGACTTTATGTAAAACGTGAAATAAATTTACAAACTCGCGCGCAACGATTTGGAAACTTGACATGCACTCTGGAGCAACGAGTGACATTAATTTACAGCTAGAGTTACCGTGAAAAGGGGATAGAACGGAGTAACGTAAACGCGATTTCCCGAAATCTTCAGTTTCGACCGATAAAATTCCATCGGACCGGGCGCGTGCATCACGTATAGTTCTCCGTGAATGTATGTACGGGGATCAAACCAGGCCACCGTACGAGGTTTAACTCCGGCCGCCCGTAAGAATCACGTACGAAAAATACGTGCGCTGAAATTATACACTGTGTAAAACGCGCCGCGCGCGCGCGCGCGCACTCTTCTCGGCAATCTCGTCACGATAATAGAATATCGAATTTATCCGACTCCACGGAAATCCTTTTGTTGAATTTACTATTGCAACAAAGTGCTCCCCTCCACTTCGGGAGGTGTGGGCCAGTTTTTCACACTGGAAACAATATTTGTTGAAAACTTTCCGGCGAGTCGTGAAATCTAATACAAAAGGAAAACCCGAACAACGTCCGATCGCATAAATGAGGCCAGAGAGTTAGCTGCACATTTTACAGCCAGAGAATCCGATATCCGATCATATTTGACTTCACGTTACTATAAAAAAGCAACCGCTCTAATATTTTACCACAATTAATACGATTATGTTACACGATGGTGATAAATAATGTTAAACAAGTTAGACGAATGACAATAAAAAAGTATAAAATAGTAAAAGGGTTAAAGCCGGACCTTAGCGTAACAGGAGCTAAAATAAATAGATTGCGAGTGCTACAATTTACATAAGTGCTGCCGTTTGATTATCACAGGCAGTCGCATGATCGACCGTGCTCTTTTTTGACGCAGATCGGTGTACCGGTGAGTGCTTTCGATTTGCACAGAGAGAAATGGCGCATTGCAATCATTTCAACCGAGCATTCGATCAATTTTAATATCCTGCCCAATAAATTATTGCCTTGCCAAACTCTAACAATAAATACAATTCGTGAAATTAAAAATAAAATAAAAGGTAAACAAGCAATTCTTTGGCAAGTTGTGAGAAAAATACGTCACCGTTACAGAGAACGGAACGATCGAAGCCAATAAAGTGAGCACCGCACCTGCCTGCGCGAGTGCGTGCCTCTGCCACTTTGTATATAAAAGGACAATTTCCCCGGGAGGAAAAACGAACCGTTAATTGTTGCATACGGTTCTATGGGATGATTCGCCACGTCGCGTCGCGCCGCAGCGCGTAGAACGCCAAACGTTGATTCGATAAACTCTCAAAGGTACGGGATCTCGGTGCCCGGGCACGGGTACACACAACGGGTTTTATACTCGTCGAATCGAATATCGCAACGGGAAAAACGCGACTCCGAGAGCAATTTCAGCTCGCACGCGCGCGGAACGCACGACAAATTGTTGATGAATTCAGAAACAAGAGGCGAAACAGATATCCGGCCTGTTGAATCGGGCGACTCTTCCCCTCGTTGTTTGCGAAACGATGACAGTATCCATGTTACAGCAATCGCGTTACGCTTTGTAATTTCTTTGGATTCGATCTCTGACAAGCGTCAGCCCGTCACCATTTAGAACGCGACGAGAGTATTAAAAATCGTTCAGAATCATCGTATTTTTTCTTTACCGAACGTCGATCTTCAAGACGATCGGACGGGCTGATTAAAAATAATATTGACACGGACAATATTGACGAGCAGAGACGCAGAGATTTCGTGGTGATGGCGTTGATACAACGAATTTGCGGTGTTTGCGAAGGCAAGAATTTACTGACCACGACAGTGCTGACAGGGAATCAACGTTTAATGTATGTACATAATCATGGTATGCATAAGCATAGCCAGGCGCCCAGTGTTAATATTACGGTTACTATTGTGACATGTTTGCCAGAACTTGAGATAACAAGACATGCAACAACTGTGCAAGTGTAACGCGCGAACAGAAGATGCTACAATTCATTTGTTACCGAAGCCGGACGAATTCGACGTCACTTCAACGAACAAATGATTTGTTCTTAAAATTTCGTCAGCTGCTTATCAGGCGAAGCTTACAATCTTGTATACCTACACCCCTTTGCGTCTCGTACGACGGCAGTAAGAAGTTCAATAAGAGGGATAAAAAGACGCTGGGGTATGGGACGGCGAAATGGCTGGATGCCAATTCCATCAGATATTAGCATGGAAATGGTGTGTGATTTGTGGACCAGCTAGCCGCGGCGTGGACGCGCGGGTTTTAGCATGTGTGGAGGAAAATCGCGGAATTCTGTCTGTCTGTCTGTCCGTCGCGCTTTTGGCCAGCCAGTAACAAAGTTACAGAGAGCGACGCCAACGGGTTGTGTGGGTGGGACTACGCGATGATGCCCGGCCGTTTGAGCAGTCGACCCGACAAACACATCAACAGTGTATACCCTCGGGATTAAACCCAGAATTTATGACTCCTCTTTCACGTGGATCGTATATCGATCTGGGACTACGTTTGTCCGAGAGCCCATCGGTCTCAAGCATTCCATCCCTTTCTCCTTGTTCTCGACTCCCCGTCACTTAAACATGGATTTGTTCATTTTGATTTATTCTGTTTCGAAATACTATGAATTACGCAATTCAAGATTTAAAAGAAATTAGAATTTAATTTCTTGTACTTTTGAAGACATGAGAGAATTCGTAGAAATATTACAGCGAGTCAACGATTGACTTATGTTTGATCATGAAGTTTCGTAGAAAGATTAGAATGCGTGGTTAAAGTAAGTTGTTTATAACTGGGAATACGTCGTCGGTTTTCCGCTCGACTGCAATTCTCATGGATTGATTTCTTCTGCTCACGCACGAGCTCGAAGCTCTTGAAACTTCCGGCGAGCGAACTCGTGCCAAGAGTAGAGCGAGTCCCTTATTTTTCTTTTCACAGCAACTTCAAAAACAGCCGAACGTGAAACGTGTCTAGGAAACTTGCTGCGTTTCAACGGCGCGGTGCCGGACCGAAACATGCCATCTCGATGACATGACAGTCTCCCGTTGAACACGCCTTAATGTTACCAACAGGCTATTCAACCGCTGTGAATTCTATCACCTTTGGTAACTGGCTAAACAGCGTGACGATAACCTAAGTACAAAATCGATCAGCGGCGCGGCGTGGCTATTGACAGGATACTGATTGATAGACTCTTAGCAGCTTGTCCTTAACTTTTTGGATAAAACTGCTCGACTTCCCTCGACACGGCCCGGAAATCGGAAACACGATGTTGATCAAGCTTATCGAAAATCACAAAAAAATGAATACATATACGTATTCGTGTACTGTAGAAGTGTACACGATGAATCAATAAGATTCTTGTCGTACAAAATACAATACAGACGGAATATGCCTAACATGTGGCAGACGCTCCAGATTTCTAATAGATACATCAGACGCAGATGGTATATCTATACCAGATGAAACAAGGTCGGGAAAAGGGAAAGATGGAGCAGTGTCGTGAGGCAAATACAGGCAAAAGCGATCAGTATGAACGGTGTATCTTCGGTAACAGCCGCTAGGAAGTCTCGTCATGTTCAACACGAAGCGCGGAAAGGAAGGACCGGTAGCTGGAAGGGAGAAGGGCGGCATACCAACGAGTTCCCGCAGTGACTCTCTCCGTACCTTGGACCAGCCACCCCGTGTCTCTCGCGGAGAGGAAGCCGGCTGTTAGCCGTTCGCTCGGTCGCGTCTCTGTCCGTTAATATTAAAACCCCCTTACGTGTCGTCCGTACGAGCTCCGTTCGGACGGCGGGCACGTATATTTGCATAATAAAAGAAGTCCGCCGCCCGCACGACAAAAGGAGAGTAAATCCTACGGTGGGACGCGCCGCGGTTGACCCAGAGTCACGGGAAACAATCGCCGTGGAGAAACCGTGCCGGGGTTATATTATTCTTCCGTCCGTGGCGCATGATCGATGGTGCACAGGCCAACGGGTTGCGCTACCGGTCGAAAGTTTCGAATCACTTCCCAGCAACGGAACGATTTACGAGAGGAGAGATTTCACTTTGAATTAAACATTCTGCGTTCCAATTAATTACCAGATGTTTCGTAAGAAATGATCATTACTCGCGAAAAGGTTAATCCGAGCCGTGGCGCATACTCGGGCGATTAAACGTCTCGCGGCGAAGTTGCGATTAGGATTAAGGCGCGAGATGTTGCGACTGTGATAGTTCACTCACGGAAGTTACTCGTTTCGGTTTCGGTACGGTTGCACCCACTCTCGGCTGGAGCTTCGTCACACGTACACTTCGATAAACTTCTAATTCTCGACGGTACTACCCAGAATGCTCGCGAGAATCGTTCGACGAAAGTCTAACGAGTTTCGAGTTCGCCTAATGTCTGTTCGCCCGGTGCCTCGGAGTTTTAAGTCGAATGATCGTCTGGCTTCACGATCGATGAGACGGCTGCACGGCCCGTAGGACCACGACGCTCCCGAAGTACCACAGATTCGAGCGTGTTCGTGGTGTGTCCATTAGAATTCAGATCCGCGTTGCGCGATTTTAGACCGCAATCACCGGATTTTAGAACGTCAAGGGAAGAGCTACTCAACGTTAATAAGTTCGCCGCTGAAGTCGAAACAAAAATTTTACCGCAAGAGGCGAAGAGTGTATTTCATTTTTCCATGACCGGTGCAGTCGCAACGATTTTCGTATAATTCCGGTAGCTCTCCGTGTTCACGTTCAGTCTCGTTCCTTTTTTGTCTGTCTCTTTCACGTGCACGCTTCTGACGTCGAATTGCATCACGTACATAGCTCGGCTGGCTAGATAGGCGCGTGATTAATGGGACGTCATGAAAAGTAATATCATCGGTGGTACCCCGCTTGGTCATTCCCGTGGAAGTACTCGCGGAAATGGTGGTTTACTGACGAATACGCGATACATACCTCGGCTGTCCGCATCAATCTGCGAAATATTCTCACCTGGGATTAATAAAATACATAACTCTGTAATGGTCTGTCAAGAAAAACAGCTTCTTTGCCGAACACGTGTTTATTATGTAGGCAAATACAGGCGCGAATGATAATTTCAAAAATGAAATGCTGTCGACACATTAAAAACGCAGTCAGTTATTTAACATGTTTAAAAAAAAGATGCAGTTTTAGCAATTATTATACGAACGTTTTCCATTTGTTATTTGAGTATGAAACGCGAGATCTGCAGCAGGTAATTCGCTCTTTAATTTCACAGAATATATATGAAATCCGTGGGAACAAAGCGCGGCTCTACTAATGGATTAACAAACGCTTACGTCCTACTTCCAGCCGTGAAAAATATTTCGATACAATTTGAACATCGGAACTGGTCCGTTCATAGGGGATTTGTGAATAGGATTTTATTCCAGCGATGGCGCTTCCTGTCATAAAAATTTATTTTTTATCACGAAAGGAAAATCTCGCAAAAAAGTCCCGCTCTTTCTCTCCCGCGGATTAACGATTTTCAGCGAGCCACGATTAAAAATGAATACAGAACTTCCCCGCGGGATCTCTATTCAAAGTTACCGTTTTCATCAATCTTGCTGCGCGATTATGAATTTTCCAAGAATTGATAATGACTCGACGGATTTCTTTTCCAACGATTACCTCTCTACTGGATATTATTGTGCCCAATGGAAAAGCGCAACTTCGGTGAACATTTCGATGAACTCATACTATTTTGTAAAGCAGCAGCGCCGCTGTTTGCGAGAACTAGTTTAAAAGTAGCCTTATGAAAGTCCACGTAAAATTAGCATTACTCCAAAGGCCGTACGGCGTTTTCGTTGAAACCGCAAATAGCCATAAACGACCGTAAATGGCGCCGCGACCAACCGAAGAAACAACAATCGTAAAGTTATCGGGTATCGTGCAGTTTGTTATTCGTTAACGTGTGTGTCTCGCGCATACGCGTCCAGATGAAAGCCGAAGGAAAGAAGCTATCCCGTTTCATCCAATTTGCATGTACCGGGATCGCGGGGATGGCACGTGCGCCAGGTGTATTTCTGATGAAATTGAAGGGAACGACTGCGCGAGGGCCACGGCAGCTGCGGGAGCATAAATTTCACGAGCGTGCCGCGCGTGCATGTAGGTGCGAGTTTAAACGCGAGAAGAGTAGTCTATCCAATCCGCCGGTCTGGGAGGTATGCATGTACGTCCCGGACAACCCGAAAGCTTAGGGGATTACAGGGGGCGCGAAAATAATTCCAGCTCGGCGAATAATAAATTCAAAAGCCACGCGAGAACGTTCGGGTGAAACGTGCGAAGACAGGAAGGGATGAGAGGTCGGCGATCCTGTAAGGTTTGCGACTAGGTTTTCCTTTGAGGACAAGCTTTTATGCTGAAATACCTAGTCGAGGGATAAATTCAACTGCATTTTTAACAAAAGCAAATCTGGAATAATGTTTTATTGAAAGTTTGCGATTTTTTAAAATGACACTGTGACTTGACGACTTATAAAGAATAATTAATTGCTTTTAAATGTCAAAGAGTATATGGAGAAATACGTTTTTAAAGTTCGTTATACCAGTTGCTTTCAGTTGTCGGTGCGAATAAGTCGTCGATACTTCCATTTCTCGACTCGATTGCTTCGCACGTCAATGCGATTTCTTCGGAACGGAGTTAATAGCCAAAGTCGAGAGAGCCTCACGGCGTCCACCGTGGCGTCGATACTTGGCAGGTGTCTACGAGCCAGTGCACCGTTCTTCGAGTATCAATCTGCTTCTCCCCAGGGAAAGTTAAACTCGTTCGCTCAGCGGTTATCCCTTTACTTCCTCGCAAGTCTCGTTAAAACCCTCAGCGTGAAAAGAGATACTTCCTTATCGCGTCAAGTTTAGAAAAGTGGCTTCAATTTCTCTAATTTAATCGAACGACTAAGGACCGTTCCTAGTGCAGTGTATAAAAACAAGATTGATCCGTAAAATTTGTTATCACTTTATACTTAATGATATCGTCAGGTTCCATCTCTCTTTCAATTAACTGTACAGAGTGCGATTCATGCGCCTGTAACAGCACCATATATCGGTGTTCAATTGGTTTGTACACGTGCGACGGTATCGGTGATCCAAAGATCGCCGAGATTTGTCAGACTGTGTTCCGCGTGGCCGACGAAGAGGAAAAACAAAAGGATGCTGACTCGATAACCAATTTACCGAGGGACCGGGTGAAACAGCCGGATCTAGCATGAAGGCAGACGCTCTCGGTCCTAGTCGAGCCAAATTGATTAGAAGCCTTGTACACGGTCGATCGCGACTGGTACAACAGAAAGATGTTCGTGAACGACTTGATCTTCGACGGTGATCCACGGAAGTCTGGACGAAACGGAGTTGGACGGTCCCTATTTCGTTGCAGCATCTCCCGATCAGTATTTGCCGGGGATAAGCATATTTCCCTGGAGTTTCGAGATATCGTTGGAACTTCTTGCCCGAAAGGATTCCAAGGGATTCGGCCTCGTAATGCAAACGGCCCACCCACGGAATTGTTTGCCCGCAATGCGTGCACCCGCCGCAATTCCCAGAGAAACTTTTCGCCGCGCCCTATCCTCCATTCTTTTAGCCAAACACGGGATAACTGTACGTCAAGGTATCAGTACCTTAATGGCCCATGCTTAATGCGGCGGTTGTTTGCCTTCCGACGACGGTCCTGTAAGCCGTTAATCCTCCCAAGAAATGCGTTTAATTCTCCATTACACGCGTAAGAAATTGTTACAGCTTGCTCTTTGTAAAAGTTTAACGTCCGGTACGATGTTTCTACTTATGTGTCCTCAAAATCCAGACATCCAACCGTTTATAGATATTAAAGAAGAAACTTGATTTTTTCTTCTCTCTCTCGTTTTAAAAACACAATAAATAATTCCATTTTATACTTAAAATTTTGATTTTTATAAATCTCACAACGAAATGCGGATTTCCGTATATTGTCTTGGCAAAGTTGGTAACAATCTGTTTTTAATCCTGCTTTCCGTCAATTTCGACACGTTTATCTTCAGAACGCTAAGCGCCATTGTGTGACCGCGATTACAACGTATTCTCGGCACGAGAGGCGAGACAATACGTTATGGCTTCCCCGCGAAACAGGCTTCACAACTTTTATTTATCGTTCCTCGTCAACATATTCCCGTTCGCGAATATTCTCTTTCCTCGCGAAAAATGGAAAGGGGAGAGAAACAATATTTACATGCGTGAATAATGAGTAGCGTCTCTTATTTTCCCAGTGAATTGATCTCGCGGAATAGCTCGGAGGAAAACGACGGGAAAGCCGCTTGCAACACATTGTCGTTGATTTCCGAGCGCGCAATATCGTCGACTGTGAATAATTTACCTTATGCTTTACGGGCTCATAGAATTACTGGTAATCACGTTTCAGTGCATCCGTAACAACAGAAACCTGTAATTGCTTTCGATCTCGAACCCACCAATACTGCTAATACATGATATAAAAATTAAACTAATATAAATTAGCATTGATGAATATATGTATTAAGGATGTATTGGCTATACAG
>NW_017175971.1:874924-888522 GCF_001652005.2 Ceratina calcarata | reverse complement strand
AGCCTCAGTAGTTTACGAGTAATTTGCAAAAAACTGTTCTTTCGTTTTTCGTCAATAACTCGTAAACTATTTACGATAGCGAAAAAATTTTGTACATAAATTGTAGCTCTCGTCGTCCTCTACAAGAAAGGTCCTATGCAATTTTCCCGTAGAACCAACAGTTTAGGAGTTATTGAAGAAAAACGAAATTTTTTTCCAAAAGTTCGCCGTTTCGACGCTGGGATGGTCGGATTTTGTCAACATCAATAAAATGCCAAATAATCATATGTAACTCATTAAATATCGAAATTAGAAGAAAAGTGCACTATTTTTAATTATAGGAAATGCGTTTTTCTAAGGTACATAGACTTTTGGGATTGACTGTATAGCCAATACATCCTTAATCAAGTAGTAACATGTTGCAACAAATAAAACGACGAAATTTTTTTTCGAAAAAATTGATTTTTTACAAAGTCGATTATAAAGGCGTGATCGTATAATTCAGTGCAATCGATAATCTTCAGTAGTTGTCCAAAGATATGAGAAAGGGTACAACGAGAACCAATAGTCAGCGGTTCGTACGGGAATCGATAAACGTTTAAGCGAAACCATAATCTCGAAAACGACCAACAGAGCCCAAGCTCCTTGCCCAAACGAAAAAATCCATCGATACTATAATCCCTTCTTATACGTAGTATCTTTTCGCGTTTATCCACCTGCGGCGGGTAGAACCAGTCTCGCGGAATGGACCGAGTAGATCGCGGGGTCTGGCTAGTCGTCAGCAGTTTTGAAACACACGGGGTGAGTCGCGATGGGATTGCTGTACGCGTCACAACGCCCGTTTATGGCGTTCCTGTATAGGGATGAACCACCATTCGAAGGCAACGTAACGACTGGCCGGGATTAATTTATGGCCGCGTTACGGCGATGCCGGTGGCGGGCCATTAGCACCAGGTCCGAGCGAAATGACTCCTACCGGGATTAATTTAACACCGTTGCTCGCCGCGACGCGGTGACTTTTGACACCGGCTACGCGGATTAATGAGCTATGTTAGGCGTCGACCAAAAAAATGTACACTACATCTCCATTTATGCGAGTTAATAGGAATGCACTAACTGTCTTCTCTGCCACCGTTTCCGGTTCCGTATAACAGTGAGTTAATATACTATTTATATCCGGACGTGGGTGCGAACAGTAAAACTCCATTTGTCTGATGTTTATAACAGCTTTTAGTTCCTCTTTAGATAATCGCCTCGGTTGAATTTGAAGGTTTTCTGAGCGAAATATATGCATATAAATTCGAGCGCCAGGATTCACTGGGAAACGCCCGAGAATTCTGAGTAAATAGAGAATGCGAAGACGAGGACGGGAGTATTTTGTTTCCCTTTGACAGTATTAGAACCTTTTACGGCGACAATACTACGTTGCTGAAATCAGCAAACGCGACGCGGCAGTCGGGCGCAGATACTTTTAATTAAAGGGCACCGTCGACTCGATTCTGAAGAAAGAGAAACTGAAGCCGTAAATTGAACTAGTTAAGAGCTCGGGCGCTTTGAGAGACAAATTTCCGTTTCGCGCAAATGGTAAATCTTTCGAACAATTCGGCGAGCGACGTTACCCCGGGGAAACTGCGCGCACGTCGCCGGAAGCACTGAAAGCCCTCGGAACGTTTCGAACACGCCGGCGAGGTACATAATTCCCGATTAATTTCAAAAGTAACGTGAAAATTGAAACAAATACGAAACGGAATCCGTCTACGAACATTTTCCCCGCGAGACAATATCCAAGCTATTTTTTTCTGTAAATAAATCGCGTCCCGGTTTTCACGCCGGGTTTCCATGCGCCCCGTCTAATTTATCTCCCGACGGTTTGGCAGAAAACAAAATGACACATTTTTAGACGCGGAAACTGTCCACTGAAAAAGCGATCTCGCATTTGGTACCTCTTTACTTGGGCGATTCGACACCCGTATCATCTCATCCGGTGGTTCCTTGTTAATGGCGGACAGTTCATCACGAAATAGCGCATACGTGTCGCGCGGAACCCTCTTTATTGTACTTCGCCATGGTAGCCCGCCCATAAACCCCTCGAATGTTGTCCGCCGTTTCCATGCCGTTGCAGTGCTGCGTATAGTTCTCAACGCGTATGACAGGTTCCAATTAAAACTTTAGAGTTGCCTCGCTGGCATTCCGGCGAAATTATTGCTACGATTACAGTTACTATTGCTGTGTCATACTGCGCCGGTCCAAGGCAATGGATATTCAATTCCGCGACATAGTTACGAGCTACTAGCGTTCCTTGTTCTTATCACGTTATTACATAAAAATTGTCAATGCGTCGTCGATACCGAACCTTTGACTGTTCATTTACGATAATGTAAGAAATATGTGCGACGAATCGATCAATTGTTCGTAATAATACACGCAAAATTTTATTCAATATTTTCTGTGAACGAGTCTCGTCATGTAATTTGGACATAAATTGTCCGACGACGTGGGAAAAACATGTGCATTCAGCGAAGTGAGATAGTAAGGGGATCGATATACGGAGAATCCTGGCGTCTGTTTTTAATTAATTGCACGGAGCGATTACTTAATCGTGCGTCGATTGTTTTGTAATTGACGGAGTCGATGAATTGGCCGAGCGGGACGAACGAGGCGGGTGATAAATTAGTAGACACGGGGCTTGAGGCTGCGCGCGCGAACCCCGCGCCGGGTTTTAAAGCTGGCCCTGTTTAAGCCGCATTCATAGCTCATTCTCCGGCTGACGCGTTGCACTTTTACCGAACACGGTTTTTTATTTAAGCGATCGAACAGTTTCCCTTGAAAAATTACCGTGCCCCGTCCCCCTCGCCCCTCCTTACATGCCGACGAGCGGAGGCCGACGAGTAATGACGCCGACGGAGTTGTTCGAAAATTTCACGTGGATTTAATAAATTTCAAGCCCCCGCTTCCTCCTACCTCGGGCACCGAATTAAATTTCCATTTATCGGGGCTACGTTTTCACTTTTTTGATTGCCAATGCGATTTTCGAACGTCGGTTCAAAGGGGTAGCGATAAAAATGGTTCGGCAATTATGTATATTGATGGTTAATAATCGAACTGATACGAATGTCAAATCGAGGTTCGTTAAATGCAAGCTGATGAAATTAAAGCTACCCTGTTTCTTTATGTATTAAACGTCATCGTACATTTTCATCATACAAGCAGTCGCTATAAAAGAGAGTAGAAATTCTATTTTATTATTTCTTAAGGAAAAAAAGAAACTCGAGTTTCAGAATTTGAATCGTGATGATCCGGTCGCCTCCTCTTTAATCCGGGAAAGAATGCCGTCGGCGAGAAAACGCGTCGCGGAATTCAGACGCGTCTGAAGACTTCGGCCAAAGCGAACGGCACAGCGTGAGGGTGCGCGGCACGTTCGCTAAAAATCCATTAATTACGAGCGTCGGGGCTCGTTTCGTTCGAGTTTAATTATCTCCTCCCCGGATGGTCGCGCGCGTTCGTTTCGCGCCTCTATTTAACCGGCGCTCGCGGCAATTATCGACGCCCGAAAAATCGCGTCACGAAAGAACGACGCGACGTGGAATTCCGCGAATTAAAGCAGCGAGGGAGCGAGAAATTATCCAAATGCCACGTCGACGCCTGACATGAACAAATGAGCCGGTCGATGGGGGTGAAGAGATACGATCCCTCCTCCCCCGAAGAATTTTCGAACCCGGAAAAACCGGGCGAGCGCGTGGTTGGAAAAACGCGCGAACCGAACACCCTTCGGGGAAGACGAATGGAAGAAGAGTCGAAAGAAACTGTGGAAAGAATCGGGTTGAAATAAATTCTCGTCCTCGCCCGGTATTTAAGCAGCCTGGGAACTGTTAAGAACAGTAAATCCATTTATAGTATAATATTCGTTTGCCAGAATAATTAATCGTTGTTGTTTGCGATATTTTATACGTAGAAAATTGCTGTTGCTATATTTTATACAAAAAAAAAATTCTAATATCCTCTGCAATGTGTCATCAGGGAACCAGGCCATCCGTGCCATTAGCTCTATTTCTGCAATACAAACGACTGGCATCGTTTGGCGATCTCCTCCCTAAATAACTTCGCGACGACTGAAAACTGGCTTTTATCAGCGCCATATAACCGCGCGAGATAAGAACGTTATCTGAAAGAACGGAGTCCTCCCGCGGGTTTACCTTCGAGTCGACTCGAAATAAGAGCTGGAGGTACGAACTGGCTTTTCTGATCGTCCCGCGGGACGACGTCTACGTTTCCGGGTGCTCGCACTCGATCGAACCGAAACCCTGAAACCGGTTGAACAGCGCGCCTCGGTATCCCTCGGAGCGAGGGCCCTCAGGATGAAACTCGTGCAAGCCCTCGAGCGCATCCCGATGTAGTTACGGGCTCGCCCCTTTGAGATATCCGGCTATTATCTGCCTCGCGATTATTAATTTCTACGTACAATGCCGGGAGGACCTGTCGTGTAGGCCGAGTTTCCCTCTCGCTCACGAATCCTCCTCGAACACCAGTTCGAGACCTCTTAATTATTGTCGTATTCTGTCCATGGTCCCTCCTTCCTCTCTAGATCCATCTTCGAGGGAGAACCGGTTAACTCCTACTCTGCGTATTATATTGGAGTGCAACTGGCTTCCCTCGTAATCGACGATTGCACTTGGCATAGGAACCACCCAGTGTTCCACGAAACAGATTTCTGATAATTAGGTTTTCAATTCCAACGATTATATCGCTGCTTCGTTTCCATCTTGAGCTAAAAACGCTTAACTAGCTCGTGTATTTATTTTATCTTATAGACGGAACGGTCCATTGAACACGAAATTCATAATCATTATTATTCAATGATTTTTCTTTTAATAATTCTATTTTAATAGTTCCGGGAAAGTATATGTTATATGTATTTGTACATTTTGATTTAAATAGTGCACGAATGATGTGCTGAATATAAATTAGCTGTAATGATTAATGGGCACGGTTGCAGCGCAGCGAATGGAAAATGTATCGATTTTAACTGTTCCTATATTTACGTTGACTTTGCCAACTGCATTTCAGTATTTTCAAGTTTAATCCCGATACACCCATTGCATAAAAACGTTCCACTTTTTGAATATTTACAGATCGGAAAGCACCTGCCTTTGCATTTCACTTCCTTCGAAATAATTCCCATTTTGAAATCCATATCGGTTTGATGATTAATAATTTCGAGTTTGATAAGAGAACGTTTAATTTTTTAAGCTCGCAAATCGTTCGTTCAAATCGGTTGATATTACACGTTGGAATCACAGTAATTGGAGAGGACATCGCGCGTCCGTTTGATGTCTAGAGGGATTTTGTTTACTGCATGATTTCGCCAAATCGATAATATATAAAACGTGGCAAAGCGAGGAAATTAAATTGAATGGAACAAAATGCATCACGTAATTGAAACGTCGTTCCATCGACGATATTAATAATGTAAATTCTATTTGAGAGGTATCTATGTATTAAAAATAACAGGTATCTTGAATCATGCGATTGCGAAACAGGAATACATTGATCGAATTAAATATTACGTGAAACGTCACAACAGCATGGTCGAGTGAAACCCAGAACTAATAATAATTATTTCTGGTATTTTCATGTTGAAAACTTCCGCGCAATCGAGAATTCTTTCCCTTCCTGTTTTCACGTTCATTTTGAAATCACGCCGTCGGCGGAAATACGGCTCCGATATTAAACTCAATTTAGAAATTTCTTCGCCCGTGCCCGCGCATACTTCGCAACGTTTATACTTTATACAATGAGACTCGAGAAGAATGACCCACGGTCGTGCTGGAATATTCGCGCATGAACGATTAAATCCCAAGGATACAACTGCATCGATTCGAACAAATCTGAATCCATAATCGTCTCAAATGGGA
The DNA here is from genome assembly GCF_001652005.2 of Ceratina calcarata. Lineage (NCBI taxonomy): Eukaryota > Metazoa > Arthropoda > Insecta > Hymenoptera > Apidae > Ceratina > Ceratina calcarata. The sequence goes on along the minus strand of NW_017175971.1, from coordinate 882,631 downwards.
TCAGTCTACATTCCTAATTTCGGCTTGCAAATTGATTTCCTTCCATTCCCAAATTGCAGATCGTGTTTTCGATTGAGAAGACAAGATTTAGATGAATCTACTATCTTTTGAACGATAGAAGTAATGAGTTGTTATCAAAGTATTTGCCTTCTACGAAATCTGGTGGGAAATTGAAAATTTTTCTTTACACCCGTAATAATTCAAAGATCGAATGAAAGCGCCTTTTCCATTAGCCCCAGAAAGGAATATACACAGGGTTATTGATAGGGAACATAAAGTTCGCTGCAGATTATTATCTCAGGACGCATCCATTACACCATCGTAGATTATAGATTCCAGGGTTCGTGTTCAATTTTCTCCAACTGCGTCATAAATTCCACTCGCGAAAATTGAAGGCACCATTCTGGGTTCGTTCGATCGGCCCACGGAAGCCGCCGCCCATGGAACACTTCCATTCCACCGGTTCTCTTTTTTCTCCCCCCCCCCTCTCTCTTCATCTACGTTCATCTTGTTCACTCAGTTCCTCCAGAATCGTTTTACGCGACAACAAAATTTAGAACAGTTTTAAGGACCGTCGCTCTTTCGATGTTTTCTTGCCTTGTTCGAGTTGCTCGCGGGAAAATGTAAATTAACCGGGATCTGTAACCGCGGCGTAGAAAGCTCGCGGTAATGAGACGTTTTCTTGCGTTCTTAATCTCTTCCCCGAGCTCCTTCTCCGCAATTTGTCTCCTGGCTTTGGTCTCATGAATCTCGCCGAAGAAAACTCGCGACAAAGTTTCTGGAGCATGACAGCGGCTCAAAAAAATTTCATTCCCTTTGTCCGTTAAACTGGAATTGCACGTGCGATGACTATTCAGCGAACTAGCCGCAGATATCGAGAGTGATATTGTAATCAAGCTATGGAAGAAATTCGTTCTTCGCTCGGAAAAAAGCGTCGAGCCTCGAAACCGTCGATTCAGGCGAGGCTTATCGAGGCAATTAAACTTCTTCCAAGGAGAGAAATCTCCGTGGGAACATGGTCGACGACGTTTCCGAGCGGCTCGCGAATCGATTCCTTACCTCGTGGATTCAGCCGTGGATTGATAGCCAAGTAAATAGCGGGACTGCGCGGCGTGGTGTGGCGAACTATCGGACGGCAACCGATTCGATTGCGCTCGATCGGTCGAATTAATTGTGAACCGATCGACCCACGTGCACGGTGAATTAATTATGAGAGTTCCCGCACGATCGTCGGTTTACCACGCGGAATTGGACCAACGAGAAATTCCCGCTCGACGCTGTAATTCGAAATTCCGGCTAAAAATCACCGCTTTCTCCCAGATTTCATCCGCCGTTTTATATTTTTCGACCCCGTTCAGTCCCTCGAGCATCGATCTTATCAGCCGGCTATCGGCCTAGCCTCATCAATAATAATAGAAAATTTCGAGTCAGTAAGAAACTGCAAAGCCGAGCTTTCTGTTTGCCGTAAAATAGAAGATGAATATTTTCACAAATGCGAGACATCGGTTCATACATAGAACGAATTTTTGAAAAAATATAGCCGATCGTTTCGCACCCGTATGAATTTTTTATACCAATCCAGTGAGCGTCGAAAGAAAAGCAGAGGGCGAAAAACCGTTTTCATGTGAATCTGACGGGTCGCGTCACGTCGCACAAAGCCGGTTCCGAATGAACAGAAAAAGTGAGATTTTTCCAAGGTTGCAACCCAGCGAGACGTCTTTCGCGCTGAAAAATATATCGCCAGCTTCTTTCTTTATTCCTCTCTCTCCTCGAATGCAGTCGAGGAGGCGGCACGTCTTTCAGGCTCGAAGACTCGGCACGGAAGCGCGGGTGGTCCGTGCCCGGTATCCAGTAGCGTATGATAAACGCGGCCGCGATCTTTATTGTTTCCTTCCCGGGACTCGTCTTGCAAGTCTGCTTCCGACCAGAATGAACGTCGCCGCGTCGGTTTGTCGCACGCGAAACCAGATCACAAAAGAAGCGAAACAAAATATGATCTACTCAATAAGATTTAAAGCTAAGAAAATTAATTGAATCGTCGCAGAGTTCCTACTCATATTTTACAACTAAACTTCTTCTGAGTCGACTCAGAGAAAATGTAATCACAAATCATGTCTTATGTCCTGACCAATGTTCACATTTAAAATAATGGAACCAGTTTATACGATTGGCGATTAGAACTTTTGATCGTCCAATTTGTAAATATTTCCAAATATTTGAGACATATTTATGAAAATATCTATAAAACCGGCGTATTTTTATGGCGTAGAATTTAGAAGAATGGTCGAGGAGGGTGACGCGGGAACGGAACGATGCCTCCAACGTGGGCGAACGGAGACGTGGGAGAAAGAATCGCATATTCAATCGCGGACGAAAAGAATGTCTTTTGTCGGCGGGGACGGCGCGCGCTCAACTCCGACAGTAGATTCGCATGCCGTTTGAATAACAGTCGCCCACCACCCTTCAACCCTTTACCCGAAAACCCTCCGTCACGGTCCTCCCTCCCGGTTCCTCAGTCACGCGTTTCTCCTCCTTGTCTGTTAGTCCATACCTTCCCATGTCAGACGTTCGCCTTCTTGCCTGTTTCGCTCGAACTGCTATCACAGATCATGTCCAACCCTCTTCGCTCTTCGATTTTGATCGCCGTAACAATTTGACGCCTCCGTTTGAAATTTGTACGACGAAGTAGTCATAATATTGTCGGCTGCTTGGAGCCTGTTACGAAATATGGATATTCCCCAGTTTCTAAAAATTTGTCGAGCTACTGACGTCGCGGTTTCCCGGACGAATTAGAGGCGCGAACCGCGGGACATAAACGGCGCGAGGATGAAATTGAATTTGGCGCGGCGGCCAGGGCACAAAGGCGTGACAGAACGCGGTGCGGAATTTATTACCGCTAGCGGCAGCCTGTGTACCAGCGGCTGGCCCGCGCGAATTAACATTATAATAAGCTAACGTAAATTCGTTTCGACAAATGCCCGGAATAATCGCGAGCACGTTTAATTGGCGTTTCGCATTGATTATTGTGGGTCAGCTACAGCACGAGCTACGGCTTATATGTATTTACCTAGCCGGCAAACAAGCCGGGATCCCCGACCCGCTTTTGTACGATGACACCGCCTCCCTCGTTCATAAACTTCCACCTACCTACCACTCGTAAATTACTCGACGTAACGTATCGGCCAAATGGTCGCCGGCGATAACGTTCGCTTCGCTTAAATCTCTCCGTGCCTTTTGCACCCATCCTCGAGATCGAAGATAAGCTACTCGGTGTACGAGGGAAATTGCCACTGATCATTTTAAGTCGCGTTTCCCTTAGTAACTTACTCAAATTTACTTCTTCTGAACGAAACGTTTTAACAAAAATATTTGTGCACGCAGTGCGCATTTAATGGTTCAATATTTAATTATTTTAAGGGGAAGATAAACTGTGCTCGTGTCTGGAGAAAAAGTACAGACCACTTTTCAGCTGGAAAAGCCTGACAGTGTCAACCCCGAAATTCCGTTTTCTTCTTTCAGTCCGGTCCTGTCGTACGTCACCAAGATTGATGACAGCGAGGAAACAAGCAGGCGGGAGAGGATCTCGGACCCCCAAAAACCAAGATCCGGACGATGTAAGTAACAGGACTGTTTCGTTTACCCTTCTACAGGCGGAAGAGGGCGCCGTTGAAAATTTCGTGCCGACTATATCTCCTCCGTTGTCTCTGTTTTTCGTTCCTTTTCTCACGACGACGTCTCGCGTAAACCAGCCACGGACGGCTGTCTTAATTGCGTAATCACGGTGTTTGCGGCCTGAACGAGAAGCCGAGATTTCGGGGATTTGCATATAGATTGCGACTTAACCGGCAAACCGGCGCGGCGGAAAATTTTCTCGAGCCGTCCTCTCGCCTGGCCATTGGACAAGTTTTACGGCTTGAGACTCCAACGACGGATGACACAGAATTTTCACGTTATGACGTATAATAGCCGCGCGTTTCGCGGGAACGTCGGTGTACATAATTTGTACCGGCTACAGTCAAACATTTAGCGTTTAAATTTGCATCGGCCAGAATGGATATTCGTTTGGTAAACGCGATTTCGCGTAGATACCTGGTCCGATTAATTTATTATCACCGACAGGCCGCAAGTTTTAATAACTTGTTCCTCGCCGGCGGATATCTGATTTTACGTACGACTTCACCGATAGCATTTGAGTAACGAGCGATCCCGAATATTTTTGAACAAATAAAAATAATTATCTTCGCTATTTGTCATCCGGTCGGCTGATATATGTATGTGCTGCCTCGTACACGACCGTTGGTAATTTAAAACGCACGTCTCGCTTTATTGTTGTCGCGTTGTTGTTGGAACAGCGACGTGTCTGCATTTCTATTCGACCGACCAACAGGTCGAGTCTACAAATGAAATCAATTCGTGTGTTTGTTAATAACGATTCCGAAATATAGGCCATAACAGATTAGCTTAATTGGCGCCGGGTATAGAACAATTTTTTGTATCGCACAATTTTATTTGTTCTGAAAAAAAATTTCTATCGCCGCCCTTTTAGAACGAAAGCGCTTCGCGTTTCATATACGCGAAAAAGCGTTGTCAAGCTTCCTAGAATTAGAAATCGAACATAAAAACCGAAATTAATTATTTTCTGAATCATCTTCCGTTGATTCAGTTTGAATTTCAATATTCAGAGAAGTTGCGGTCTCAATTTTTACGATGGGTCCAGGATTGAAATTCTTTCAAAGGGAACAGGTTTGCATAGGTGAATTCATTCCGCAATGGAATGGAAAGATATTTAAAAGAAGTGTATGTATGCGTAGAATCAAAATATACGTCGAGGGAAATCTGGTAAAAAATCAATTCATTTTTGAGCTGAAAATACAGCTTTTTGTGTCTGTTACATTTGAGAGAAATATTACATTTCGACGAATGAGAATTACTTTGTATCTACCACTGAGATTGAAAAATGCATTGTTCTTAACGGATTACATTCATTTAACGTTAAAGTGTAAACCCGAAAATGAAGGATTATAGTATTCATAAAGTGTCGTTTAAGAAGTCCGGGAAACGAGAATAGGTAGGGCGAGAAAGAGTTTCGCGTGATCGAGTCGTGAATCGAATCTGTGAGATAACCATCGCCGGAATGATCGCATGCAGATTTTTATGCCGGACCGTTTACCGGAAAGTGGAGAAGTTTTGCCCTCGCGTCATGGAAAATAGATTTTTCTCGAGAAAAAAGAACGACCGGGTAAGTCGCCTTGATATCCGTGAAGATGTCGAACGCTAAGCCTTTTTGCTGGTGTTCGCTCGAACTTTCGCCGTCCCATTGACCTTCCCGTTTCGTTAAGGGAAACGTAAAAGTTCGAAAATACGACGAACGAAGAAAGGGAAGAAATTTTTAAATCGGTCTTCAAATATCAGCGACACGATCTTCGCATTTGTTTTTTTAATAATTGAATAGCCGCGGAAGAAAATTAAAAGGGAATGTACGACAAAAACCGGGAGACACGCGAACAAAAGCAACAAAAGCTTCGGAGATTCTAAAAGTCGGGAAGGGTTGACGCAACTGCAGCTGACAGGCAGTGCAACGGAGGGTCAAGGAGGTGGGCACGGCGTAATATGAACACTGTGATGAAAACTTATATTATGAATCTACGAGCAAAAAATGTATCATGAAAATAACGGAAAATATGAAATTCGTATCTAGGAGTAAGATTAAAATTGAAGAATGTGACACGCGCGTAAAACAACTAACAAATAAAGCTCATTTAATATGTGAAAATTTTATTGCAAACGTGTTATATTAACGCAATGTGACAGTAGCAAAAATAAGATATAATCAGTTTGCAAATAGAAATGATTAGAAGATAAAATCAAGATCAACCTGAATCGTCTCAGTGATCCCTGACAGAGTTCGAGCTCATTCATCATGCGAAAAAGTACCGGCCAAAAGGTGTGACAAAAGCGTGGTTAAAAGAGCAGCATGCAGCCAGTGCAAGGAAGCGAAGAGAAAGAGGCGACGGAAGCGAAAACCATGAATCCTGGCCGCAATGTCAACGTCGCTAGGAGGAAGCTTTCTCGCGCTGCCACACCACGGCAGGCGCGCACGTTTTCCAATGAAGATCCCAGCTGCGTGATAAAGTTCATTTCGTCGAGCCGGCCGACCGGCTGGCAACGACAGTATCTTCCCATTCGAGCTGGGAAGTGTACATGCATACAGCAGACGAGCCAGCGAGAGCCAGTGCGAACGGAACGATTATCGTGCGGGCCAAACGAGGCGAAAATTGAAATTCACTCTCCTCCACGTCTGATCGAAGCAAGAGTACGAGGTGGTATCCATTGGCTCGAAATAAGTTTCGTTCCCGATAACGAGGGAACGATAGGGTGAGGAAGAGAAATGGGCGAAACGTGGCCGCGGGATGAATGAGGTAATGAGTTCTGAAATCAATCGTCGCGAAGGTGCATTCGATGCTTGCGAGGAACTGGTTACTGAAAATGGGACGACCAAGTATTTTCCATAGAAAAATACGAGTACTTTCATAGAGAGCGCATCTGATTTTAAATAATGGAAAATATCAATGAAACAGAACGCTCGCTTAGAATGGAATAATGTCAGAGTTATTTAATTAAGTAAATTATCAAAGCACATTGGCCGATAAATAAATAAATGGTACACGGATACCATTAATCTCAAGTAAATTGCATCGCATCTTGTCTGATGGACGCAAATTGCGTCGCTGACTCTCAGCTTTCTCTGAAATTGTACCTGATCCACGGTGACGGCGCATCAGAGCTACCAGGACCATCTCCAACTTCCTCGTTAACAACCAGGAAACCTGGAAAATTTTCCCGTGGCTTCATATGTCACGCACCAGCGCCGTAAAAATGCGCACTCTTCTCAAAGTTAGACGCTTTCGGTCCGACGCGACGTGTGCACGTTTACGGATGCGTTGAAAAAGCGAAGCGTCGCGTCGGGGACAAACGCGATATCACGGGAGAGGCGACGTCGCTCATAAAAACCAGCCACGTTGGAACCAGTCTCGAACAAAAATTCGAATTTACGCGCGGCGCAAGCTTCCCTATTATCGTTGATACACACCCTTACCAGCCAATATAATTGACGGGCGACGCTGAAAATTTGGGAAATATTCTAACTTCGCGCTTTACGAAAACCCTGTGAAAGGTTCTACACAGAGACAATGGTCGAAACTTCGTTTGATCTGTAACAAAAGTTCTAGCGAAGTGGAATTTTCGGCAAAGGGAAAAGTTCGATGTTGCTTACTCTCACAACATTTCTATCCTTGTGAAAGATTTTCATGAAATATCATTCACGGCCTCAATTGATGTCCGACAGTGCAGTGTTACGTTCGAGCTTTTCGGTTAACTTCAACCTTCTAGCTTAAGGATGTATTGGCTATGTAGTCAATACCAAAAGTTTATGTACCTTAGAAAATCGCATTTCCTAAAATTAAAAATAGTGCACTTTTCTTCTAATTTCGATATTTAATGAGTTACATATGATTATATGGCATTTTATTGATGTTGACAAAATCCGACCATCCCAGCGTCGAAACGGCGAACTTTTGGAAAAAAATTTCGTTTTTCCTCAATAACTCCTAAACCCTTGGAGATACGGAAAAATTGCATAGGACCTTTCTTATAGAGGACGACGAGATCTACAATTTCTATATAAAATTTTTTCGCTAGCGTCAATAG
>NW_017175971.1:847413-873747 GCF_001652005.2 Ceratina calcarata | reverse complement strand
TATAAAAATTCTTCGCTAGCATCAATAGTTACCGAGTAATTTGCGAAAAACTGTTTTTTCGTTTTTCCTCAATAACTCGTTAAATATTAATGCTAGCGAGAAAGTTTTATACAGAAATTGTAGATCTCGTCGTCCTCTACAAAAAAGGTCCTATGCAATTTTCCCACATCTCCAAGGGTTTAGGAGTTATTGGCCAAAAACGAAAATTTGGAAGAAATTGAAGGGGTACCCCTTGGAAAAATCTCGGAAAAATCGAAAATTTTTTTTTGTTGTTTATTATTAGCAATGTTCTTCCAACGTCTGATTTCTTTTTAAAAAATGCGTTTCTAAAGTGCATAAACTTTTGGGATTGACTATATAGCCAATAAATCCTTAAAGCTCTAATAAACTTTTGGTATGAAGAGCGAGCAAGATCAAGGCAAAATAAACTTTCGGTACTCTTTCAGCGGTCATCATCCTCGGTTTCATTTACGCGCAGAGATCAAAGACAGGACGAAAGTTCGCTCGGCTTAACAAATCGATGCTTCCTGGGCAGCGATAATGGATGGTTAATTAAACGAGAACGCGGCGTAGTCATTTTGATAATTAAGCTCCCTGTCCGTGAAACTTGAAAATTGACGAGTCCATTTTTGGAATTACTTTTAACCGACCGATTAAACTTATCAGCATAGTTTAAAGCAAGCACCGTCGAGCTCATACTAATTTTCTATTAACATTTTCACGAATCTACTTGTTGGAATCAATGGAAAAATCAATCGATGAAATATTTTGTTCATTTTTTTATATGTAAATAATTTCAAACTTATCGACTCATCGTATACTTTAATTAACCCTTTCGTTACGGGCGGGTTCTCCGCCGAGCGGTACTTCCGCTGAGCGACTATAATCACCCGTAGTAGCGAAAGGGATTTGTGACAGAGAAATTGGAGAATCAGACAATATTCGGTAGCAAGAACTAGTCTGTAACCAGTTGCGCGAAATTTCCTGAATCCTCGCCGACTGTTGCCACCACGTAACGTTGCCGTTTCCGGCGAAAACACCGCAAGGAATATCCGCTCGCTCAACAGACGGGCGGCTCGATGCGCAAACGAATTTTTGCACGGCTCCGTGACGCGATTCCATGAAAAAGTAACGCGGCACCTTCTCGTTCTTTGATATGAAAAGCGGCAGGGGCCAATATCTTCCGGCATCGCGATCGCCCCGCATTCCCGCTTTACCGATTTTCCAGCCAAGGCTAGAGATAAGAAGGGAGTGCAACGAACCATGAAAATACCGCGGAGAGCGGGCATAAATTCGCGAAAATATTTTCGCGGCGAGAACCGAGCTGCACCTGTTCCCAGTCGGTTTCGGGTACGGCCGTTCCACGACGCAGGACGATCGCTTCCGTTGCGATGGGCACCGCTTGTAACCCGCCGATCGGTCGTAAAGCGACGGAAGGACGGTTTTGAAATTCCCGGGACGAGGTTTCCCGTAGCGAATCGACCCCTATAAATAGGGAAACGAACGCGCGGCTCTATAACACTTGCGGATAATTTTTCTTTTCCAAAGAACGATGAAATTCCTGCCAGCTCCGGTGGGATGTTTGAATATTAACCAACCGTGTGTCCGTTACGATGCTCCTGTGGATATTGGAAAACATTCGTAAAAAGACGAATCTGGTGTTGGCCAAGTATTTGACCTAATGACAGTACTCTTAATAAAACTGACTTTTATATTAAAGAAAGTAGTAGTAGAAGTGAAGGTAGTCGTTGAACCGTAAGTGAAATTGGTACTTCTAGTCAGACTGAGTTACTTCGGATCATAACTTTTGTATGCATAATGAAATCAACCAAGAAACTTGACGAACAAGTTCATTATTACGATTAAAACCGGTCTAAGTAGAACAAGCCGCTATCTAGTCAGACACGGGCGTCAACAAACTAGATCGCGTGGAAGCAGAACTGATCCGGTGATGTAACAATCACGTAATACATGGTTAAACCTGTCGTAAGGTAAAATAGGGATGAGATAATCTAAGTAGGTGATAAGGATGAGAGATTAGAAACTCTGTAGGCTAAACGAACTTAAAAGCTTTACACGGGTCGATGTAAATGGTAATTAACGCGAAGGTAGAAGCAGAGGCGCGCCAGCGAGAACTAGTATCCATGAAAAAATCGGGTAATTGGATCAGTACACTGCGACCGCGCTTAGTAAATACACAAAGAGCGAAAGGAACAGAGGTTGCAGTTGAGTGAGTAGCGACACGTTAATTAGACATGCTGAAATAATGTTCTCGACTAAACAAAAATAACGTAATCAGCCTGTGAAATTATGTGACGAGCAGAGTCCGAGTTTTATGTCAAAAGGAAATCTCTGGTAAAAAATAGAAATTTAACAAACGCAAAGGTGGGCCAGCAGGGGTATGTTTCATTAATTATGGAGCAAGAAGAAGCTCTCAAAGTCGCCATTAGCCGAACGAGAGTCGAAACATGGTCACGATGGGTATGATTAATGCTAGTTGCTTCCCTTTCTTTCGTTCTCTTTATGGACGGAGCTGGATTTTCAAAGGAGGCACACTTCGCGCGAGAACAGACTCTTTTCTCTCCCCCGGGTCCGTGGCACTCATTATTTTCCCTCGGTTCGAGCATCGCGCCGAAGAGAGCGAGAACGCAAGGGTCCCCGAACAAAGAAAATCGGGCGTCGTGCGATCACGGACGCGATAAATTCGCGATACCGATACCTTCGTTGATATAAATCACCCGGGTTCGGTCAGCCTCGAATCGGGAACATCTCGGGCTCGGTGACTCGGTTTCGGCCTCGAATTTTTAATAACCGCGATAAATCTCGCGGGCAACTGTGCACCGTATTCGCGACGCGGCTCACGGATGAACGAGTAAAGAGAAAGGGGACGGTGAAACGAAATAGGGAGGTGGAGAAACGGAGGGATGGTCAGGATGAAGAATGTACTCCCGGAGCCTACTGCGAACGAGACCGTCCTGTAAATTTATCTTCTTTCCTAGGCGATGCGACTGCGGGGTGCGGTGGGCAGCAGAATCTCTGCAAACAAGTAACCCGCGAGCGGGACTAATTGAAACGGGAGTATTCAAACCGAGGGTCGAGGATGAGACTCGAGCGAAAGGTGAGTCCAAATGATGGCCATTGAGTGTCGTTGATTCGATCTGCTCTTATTGTCGGAGACCGGCCAAGTATAACCTCCGTGAATTATATGTATAGAATATGATACTTCACGGATTTTCGCATCTATTTTAAAGGCGTCCATTGAATTTGTATCGTCGAAGAGAGAAATCTTGGCGAAGAACGGATGATTCGTATTCCATTACTTTCTCCAGGTTTTATTTTCTAAGTAAGAAAATTGAGACAGTGCTTTACGTGTGTAATCAGTAGGATTTAGAAATTTCCTAAACTGTGACATTTAGCTAGCTACAGAATACTATTCTCACATTTGGTTAATTAGCATTAAAGCTGAAATTATACTGGCGATTTCTTACCTAAAATAAGAGAATCGTAATTTTTGGTGGTAAAGTAGCTCAAAGAATAAACGAGCCGCTACTTTATAACCCCGCTCTTAACTTAAACATAATTTATTCATATATAAGTGCAGGCAGATCCGGGTTGGTTATGGTTACAACTACGGTAAAACTATCTTCAGAATCTTCTCGTCTATAAATTATTCATTTACCAATAACATTCTTAATATACTCCTACTTCTTCATCCTCGATTCCGGGATAGAAAACTTGAGAACTATGGACTTTGAAAACACGAGAGTGTTTTAATTAGTTGCCCTAATTATACGGTAAGCCAGCAGCGGGTTACGCGGAAGATTTCACGAGCGAGCACGCGTCTGTGATAAATCACAATTAAAACGGTAGAAAGGGAAAGATTAGGAGAACGAAAGAAAGCCGCACGGCCACCGTTTCCACCGTCGAAAGTAGAAAGGAAAAAAAGGGAACGAGTGGAGTGGTAATAGTTGGCGAAGAAAGCTGGAAAAGGATGTATATATATATATGTATAAAAATAGCCCGGGGGTCTTCGGCCCTCTTATTTACAGCACTAAAGCGCGGCTTATCGTAATTTTCCCGGTAATTGTTATTAAGTGCCGCAGCAAGCCTCTCGCCTACGACCCGATGTGATTGTAATTCACGTGAGGCGGTGCCCGTTTAGTGGGAACGGTAGCACAACAGCGAATTAATGTAAAATGCGAATTAACCTGCACACGCGTGCGGTCATTCGTCTGCCTTTCGCTCCCGTGAAAAATATCCTACGGTTTATGAACCGGAAGCCCCGGAGCGAACTTCCAAACAAGCCTCCGGCAAGCTTTATTCTTCAACCCCCTCGAACAGTTTTATCGCTGATTCATGACCGAGCCAGAGATTAAAAAACATTTCGCCGATGAGTAATGCGTTGTTGGGTTAGCTAATAAGAAATTACACGATGCTTTAGCATTGCACGCTCGTGATAAACTGGCATGACGCGTACTCTCTTCTCGGTGTTTTTGATTAAGCAAGTCAAATTCGAAATTAGCTGAACGCTACGAGAGATGAAGGAATCACTGTTGCCGTCCCGGCTAAGCCTGATACCAATGTCTCGAGATCTTATTGTTTTTTTTTCTCGGTTAACTTTGTTCGCCTGTTTCGCTAATTAACCGAAGTTTAATCTGGAGAACTCTTTTAACGCTCGTTAGCAGGCGACTTCGCGCCTCGAGAAAATGTTCTGTACTTTCGTTTTCCAATTGGATCGCGGGGTAAACATTATCTTTACACGTAATACTGCTGACTATAGTAATTTCCTGTACGCTGCGATCCACTCCTTGAAGTTTTCAGCTTCCTGCGTCAAACGTCGCAATCTCATAGGTAAAGGCGGAACCTCGGGGAAAGAGGACGAGTAAATAAATAGCTGATTGCAGTGGAACGCGAATGGGGGATGGGAACGACGAGAGTGAAAGGAGGCGCGCATACACGATCGATCAAAAGTTTGGATACACGTGGCGCAATGTACTGTTAAATCTGCGGTTATTTTATTTTTTTTAACTCCGTATAAACCGATTTCACGACGAGATGCGCGCGTCGAGCAATCGATTTCATTCAGACTTGCTGACCCAGAATTCATCCTTGACGGAATGATTTCCGAGATCACTCCCATTACCAGCAAGTAATAAAGTGAAAGGGGAAACCTTGGAAAAAGCATGATAACATCTGGTGATCTTTATCCTATTGAATTATACTGGCTACAAATTGGATGGAGGTATCAGGAAACGTGCTTGAAAATTGAAACTACGTTTCCTAGAATTAGTACCACAGAGTTTCCTAGGAAACCAGATAACCTGGACGAAAGTAGGAAAGGAAACCTAGTGATTTCCTTTGAAGCGAAAGCTAGAGACGAGAGTATACATTTGACAAATTATTCCAGGAATAAACAGCATCGAATCTTGATTTCAAGAGATTCCTCTTAGCGAATCGTGTTCGTTGCGTCGGTTAATTAATTCATTGCATTGAAATCAACTATGTAGATTCACTGATTGGTCAGAATTCAGTTAACACATAATTTAATTAATCAAATTCAAAATTGTTTCATTAATTTTTAATGAGTCAACAAACTCGTTAAACAAATTCGCTAATCCACTCGGGTTTACATTGTCGAGTTCCGTCATAAATCTCGTGCCAACTTCGAGTTCCGACTTTTCTTCTCATTAACGTGCCTACCGAAACTTTTGAGCGCAGCTCGTAAACGACCAAGTGGATAAGCTCGCGAGGCCAAAAGGAGACGGAGACAGATAACAAGGGTGAACGAGGGACAGAGAGAGAGAATCAGAGTAACGCTTTATGAAGCATTCGCGAACGTGCTCGGCGTGCGAAACCACGAGAGTTAACCGCTAATTGTACCTGGCGAAAGAGATATTACGGGGGGGAACACCGCGTGGAAAGTCAACTTTCCCCGATTTTCCAGCGTTCCACGCGAGTAACATCTTTCCCCGGACCTCGTCTTGCCGTATCGATTTTCGAACGTTGCCGCGCGCGATCGAGCGTCAGCTTTTAATTAGCGATTCGCGTGCACAAGGACGTTCGTCGATCGGGACACGATTCTTAGATTGGTTCGAGCACGCTAAACGTCCTGGTTGAATAAAGAAACACGTACTCTAATTGGTAACTCGTCAACTGACTATGAAGTTGTTTGAGTAGAAACATCGACTAAAGATCCACTCGTATCAAACTCGTTGACTTAATTGATAAATGACTTTTAATCGAGCGTTTAACGAGCTGATCTAGATAAGAGTAAACTGTTTGAATTCGCTAAACAATTAACCATTTCTTCGAGATTCTTCAAAGTAGACTATTAAAAGCGTTCGGTCTCGGTTCGAATTACCAAAATGAGAAGGTACCACTATCCCATCTATCAATGGATTACGTCGGACGAAGGAAGGAAGACAGCGTGCATGCAAGCAATTACGCCGGAAATCGAAGCAAAAGAAGGAGAGGCCGAAAATAAAACGTTCCTGACCGAACGCTGACCAAACTCTATCGATTTCGGGATAGCCTCGTCTCTTTCGTTCGTTACGTCGTTAGCGTAACGGCAACGTGGTTTGACGTATCCAAACGGATTCGATATCGATTACAATACTGAAAGTCCAGGATATTGCCAAACGAGATTTTGTGGCTAGGTTCGATTTGCCCTCGGCTCACAGTTCTGTCTTCACCATTTGATTAACTAGAGTCATTTCTCAACAGTTCAACAATCTGATCTTAGAGTTAGTCGAGAATGATCAAAGACCATTACCAGATCAAAACGTTGGACAGTTTTCAATATTAAAATATAGTTAACTTCAAATCGACGATGATGATGCTACTAAAAGACGACAAACATTGGAATCGATCGATTTAATCGATCTCAAGAAATACAGAAGTAAACGTTGCTGGTATTTGTAAATTGTATCGAACAGTATAAAGGCGACGCACACACGTATACCTCGTTGGCCGTGTAATTTCGATTGCATTATGCGGAAAATGGATAGACGCATGGGGAATGTGCATAGCTTCTAACGAAGAAATGATTTGATCGGCTAGCCGCGGTTGATGAGGGACGACCTGCTTCGATCGCCCCTGTGCTTCTGATTGCGTATCAGCTGCGAATTACAAACACGTTCCCCGTTTGATAATTTTATTTACGCTCCGTAGATAGAGCGAAAGGGCTCGCTATTGATTGCTCGACTAATTGCAAACGTCCTGCGTCGCTCGATGGACTCGGGGTTTATGCGTTTCGATAAAAATCGAGGGAAGAGTCGACAAAAATCTATGTGCAGCTCGTACATTGAAAGTTTTAATGAGGAGAGGGATAAAGGAGACGGAGAGCACGTTTGTCCACGGTAGCGGGTGTAACGCCAATAAACTTTCATTATAAATCTCCGTAGCTCGCGGCGGCTCGAGAGAATCAACGAATTAACGTGAAAATATTGCCCGCGCCGGAGTCCGAGCAGCTTTCGGTGCCACCTAGTTGGCTGAAATCAACGCCGTGATATATCACTCGGTTATCTGTGATCGCTCGCAGACGTTAAAAGGGATTTCATATAAATTTTTTTGCCAGCCCCTCTCTCTCTCTCTCTCGGTCTCTCTCGGCAGGAACATCTCGAGTTTGTCACATTCTTCAAACAGTTATTATCCTTGTCACGAACGAATACGCGAATTTTGATTAAAAATCCAATATCAGAAATAAACTTGGCATTTGTCAAATCAACGTAGACAACATTTAGATTTTTCAAATCTCATTACAGTTCTAAATTGGGAATTTAATTCTGATTTAGAACTGAACAACCGTGAAACGAATGAGAGAACTTTTAAAAAGTTAATTTCTGACGATGAACAAAGGACACCTTTAAATAAAAAGGAATCGGTTTTTCACGTTTAACAAAGCATCTCTGAGCGGGTATGTCGCTTCTTTGAATTGGCGATTACGTCGGTAAACCCCTGACGTTCGGCCCGAAGAGCGATGCGTCGATTCCAGGTCGCAACGCGGAACGGAAACGCGTAACCGATGGCAGAAGCCACCGGAACCATGTCAACCAATGCTCGGTACAGAGCGAAATACGGGTTTACAAAGCGGCCGTTTGACCGAGCTTCGCACACGGCTACGCATGGCCGGACGAAAAGCGGATAGCAGGTTCTGCTGCGTTCGGGCCGCGTCGCTTAAGCGTCCCGGCGAGGCCGGCCGGGTAGCCCGACGCCCTCGCGTTTCCGTCGCGTCTCTTGTAAACCGGACAGCGTTCCGAGGACGACAAAGCTGCCGCCCAGCGTTTCGTTTCGTTTGGCCATTGCGAAGGTATAGTATAAGTTCCGCTCGTGCACACTATATTCCTTTTGTCGCTGTCGAGTGGGCGGCATTGTTTTACGAAGGCACAAGAAACACAGAGCGAGTTGTTGAAATGTAATTTGGAAAATAGTGGAGATCGTTCGCGGTTGATTATCGTTAAAACGAGATCTGCCTCGTAACGATCGGCTTCGTTGTTCGGAAGACCGTGGAGTTTTAATGAATTCATTTTATCTACAACGTGGTGGCAGTAAACTAACTTCTACGTCTACGTCTACGTCTACGTCTACGTCTACGTATTTCAACTAGGAAATTCAGTAATCCGTGTATTCGTAGTTGCTGCGAGCGAAGATGAATTCTAGTGCGCTCCGCCCGGCTCTTACAATTAGCGTGTTTATCAATCGGACTGAAAAGCAGCTTAATTCGAGCGTTTGATATTATACACGTCGCGAGATTTGATAACGTACCATTGAACCGTTTAAGAATGCATCGTTGGAACGAGCACGGAACGCAAACGTCGCTTGACAGGATTATACAGCTTGTTTCCTATTTCCGTGCCGCGTTCGCCCATTGCACTACGAGATGTCCCCGTGTACCCGCCGCCACGGTATCGATAATCGAAGTCCATTAACGATCATACACCGTTATCCACAGGAATGGTTGCGAATAGCGCGCAGCTTAGGCGGAGGCCGAGGGGAATCGAGCGAACGTTCCTTAATTGATCTTATTGCGTCCGAGCATCTTTCGCGCGAAGGGTAATTGCATCTCGATTAGCATGAAAAAGTAACAGCTGCTGGAAATTTTTACGCGAAATTAAAAGCTTCTCTCTAAAAATTACCTTTATCTCGACTATTGAATGCAGCCAGGCATTCTCACGGCGTTTCCTAAGAGGACTATTAAAAGCATTTCATCAAGCGTAACGCGCACGCAAAGTAAATCCGTATCTACTTAAATATAAAAATGTCCTTTCTCTTTCTCTAATGGCAGCACATTTAACGATCACTCGAGATCCATAGTCTCATAGTTTAGTTCATTAAAGACTCGGGTGCCTCCGTGTGCCACTTTGCTCAAACGATTAATCAAAAGGTACCCCTCCCCCCCTACCCCCGTCAACGATCAAAGGAACAAAGAAGCCGGTGTCCGAAATGCAGATGGCAAGCGACAACAGTTTGGCATAAATTAACTGATTTTCACAATAGGCCATTATATACCCGAGGCCGCTTAACCTCGCGTGTGTAGCACCCATCGAGTTCATTGTTTGCGGTCGGCAACACTACGGCTTGCCACGCTCGAAACGAACAGAAAGGGAGAAGCGCGCCCGGGGTTGAAAAGGGAGAGCCATCGTATTATGCGTCATTGTCTACCACGCATTGTGCCCGATCGGTAGCAAGTAATAATGTGGATCTGTCTTTCGCGTGTAAGCTGATAAATGCGACCGCGCGATGCTGCATTAAATACGACCTGGTATACACGCGAAAGCTCCCCGGTTAAGATCAATTTATTTTATAATAACGGGGCAAGGGACGAATAAAGGAACGACGTATTGAATGATTAACAGTAAATTCATCGCTGGTTTAGAATGCAATCACGATCGGACAATAGCTCGCAAATATAACTTATCTGGAAAAATTGTGCAACCGTCTTACGTTCAGTCTCTCACGCGGAGACTGATTTTGAGAATTTACATGCAAATTCTGATCCTCGCCGACCTACTTCCGCGAAATATTCTTCCTCCGAAGCTCTTGCGCAAAATAATACATATTAAACAAACTCTACTAGCAAATATAATTTATTCCTGTTCCATTATAATAATTCCTGTTGAAAGCATGTTTATTAAATGTAACGCGTTACCGGAACTTCATTTCGTTTCCTATTCGCCTGCACTTCGTTTCAAAGTTGCTCTGGTAATTCCCTAGGAAGTTTATTGCTCTTCTTAATTCTTTCTAATTCGCCGTGCCATTTCCACGAGCCCATTTAACGATGGAAAAGTCTCTTTGACGGGACGTCAGCCGGCTGGCTCTCGCACACGTGCGGGTGTTTAATCTCGTGAATATTTACAAAGGTGCTCGAACTTTATAGTACTATGAGCTTCTGAGATTGCCACGTGAACAGGACAACCTGTTTGTCCGAAACGTATTAATATCGTACAGCGGCCCAACATAAATATTAATAAGCTGTTACTATGATGAGGCCGGCGCGGTGCGCGCCGCGGCGAGCGAACGAGCAGCCGGCGACGCGACACGTTAATTTCGATATTATAATATTGAGTGTGTATGCTCCTATGTTTCCGCCTGGGAAATATCGCTTTGCTCAGAATGTTGTTTGTTAAAAGTGCTTAGCACTCACCTTCTGGGGAGCCGGTATATGAGATTCGAGTGGTCTTCGTTTTTCCTTTCGCCAGAAGTCGACCGACAAAAAGTGAGATAATATATTGAACAAAAAATCACACACCGAGAGTGTAAATCGAATAACTCTTAAAGAACTTAACGTTATCTTTAAACGGGCGGAGAGTTTCTTTTCTTATTCGGTTTCGCCGCCGACGCCGTTCAAAAATTTGATAAGTTTAATTAATGCGATCCTGGCTTTTTTGTCGTTGAACGTCGCCCGGTTAAGATTCTTCTATTAATTCCACGGCATGCGCAAACACACTTTTTCCTCGCAAGAGGAACACGAACTACTATGTTGTGTTTGACAAAGTTGGCGCCTTAATTTATGATAATCTCGAAGATCCTACTTGAATTGCATTACGTGAGGTTAAGCACCGCTCGTTATCGGTTTTATTCATGCACCGAATAACAAACTTCACGGTTATAAGTTGAACAGATCGTTCAACCCGAGGAAATTAATGCGAGTTCTAAGTTATTCAATTACGCATAGCAAATTGCCTCACCCCACCCCGGTACTCGTTGATAGAAAACCATTAACCGCTATCATTAATCTGGTAGAAATGCATCGTTCATCATGAAAATGAGCTCCTTCTTTCGCTGCGTATCGCCCTGGAAACGATCTCCCAGATCTTTAAAATCCAACTGAATATAAAAAAGTATTCATCTTAATTACTTCATCCTTCGTGATTCAATGATCAATAAAAATAGAGTGCCAACAACGTGTTCATTTTGTAATGAGCAAGGTGTGGCTTTGATTGTTTTTCCACGAGCCAAGGCATCCCTGAGTAAAATGTCAATAGTTATTCGATCACGAAGGGTCGAGCTCTCACCTCCCGACGTGCATGAATTGCAAAACATTGTCACGCGACCTGCTGTCCTGTCCTGTCCCGTGGGCTTTCCGCGCCCGGTGCGAAACAATGTTACGCCGATATTCGATATGGACTGGTTTGTTTGCGCTTGTTCGACCACCACTCGTGCCACACACACGGCCTGGCCATAAACCGTAGGCGTCTCTCTGTCAAAATGCGTATTGTACGTTGCGTGCCCGAAGACGTGTAAACGTCGCTGCAAATGATTGTAGATCGGAGATAATGATAGGAACTAGAATTGGATCTAGGCAATTTAAACAAAAATAAGTTTCACCTTAATCATATTAAATATAATTTCAAACTGGAGAAACAGATATATTGCATGTTCCTATATTTAAGACCAAGCTTATCCTTGTTCCTATGTTCGCATGATAATTCCTTGGAGGCATAAAAAGGCGACTCGCGTAGAGTAATCTGACTAGAATTTGCATGGCATGCAGTCGTACGCATGAAAATCGCGTAGTTTCCTCGTCGTTTGGCCGTGTTTTAGTGCGTCCTCCGCCATTCCTGGTGACTGCGCCTTGCTCGAGATTTGTCACGCCGGTACACGGATTTATAGACGCGCGTGCGAACTGCATTCGTGGGGACCGTTCATTGTTATTCATTGGCGAACGTAAATAACAACCAGATGCATATAAGCCGTTAAACAAAGCGAGGAGAGGGAAATATTACGGTCACTAAAATAATCATGCGAATCATCGCTGCACCTTTACTGTTAATCGGTCTCCTTTTACTTCTTGTCCAACTAACCGAACTGCTTAAGCTGCTAAACTTGTGAAAACTAGCTTGCTAACTTTTAATTCGTTTTACCACAGTGTATTGTGTCAGAGGACACTCGGAGACCCAACTGTCATCAATTTCTCGTCCGGGGGAAGGGTAATTAAATTTCGCCGAGTGGCGTCTCGCGAATTTGTACACCAGCTCGGTTTCGACCCCGGATCTCTCCTTCTTTCTCTCTCCCTCCGCCAACCGTCTAAGAGAGACTATTTCTCGTGTTCGCAATGGGCCAAGCATTCGACGACGTGCAATCGTATTTCACCCCGATGTCCGGCACTTCCGGACCAACGGACCTCGGTAGAACCGGGCGCAACTTTTTGCCCGAGCATCACGTACGCGGCTACGACGGCGACCAAAATGGCGACGGAGACGACAGGAGTAAAAGCGGACGGCGATTTTATATATCGGAGGGTGACGTCTGCATAATCGTCGCCCTCTTTCCCAATGCCACGTTCGACGCGTCATAAACACGTCCAGTCGGAATTGGACGGCGAACGCTTGTGCAAGGATTTTCTCAGTAAAACTGAGAAATGTATTATTCTTTTGACGATGTTACAAGAATCTACACGATCAATAATGAAGAAACATAAGATTATTATAATCCCGTCGTGTAATTTGTAATATGCATGCAACGAACATCACGTTGTATACACTTATGGCATGCCAGGTAACAACCCCTGTGATTTAGGCCATGCCGAAAATCCTCGAACGATGCACAGAATGTAAAACTAACGCAAATCCGACACTGTTTCAAACTGTCTATCACGCATGAAAAACCAGGGGAACAGGCGTACAATGAAAAACTCGGATCCGGCACGCACAAAAGGGATTCTACCAATCGTAGAGACCCTCGAATTTACTATTTTATTTCCCACTTGCCTGTTCAACCATATGTAAATTTTATTTTTGTCTCCCACTGAAAATAATTTTTACAATCATATTTTCAACAACAAATCCTTTATATTCACGTTTCCCTTTAAAGTGAGTCACGTCTACCCTGGCGACAATTCCCGCTATTTGACACCACGGATCCTGTGTAGACTTGAAGCCAGAAAATTTGATATCGCTCGAGGGCGTCGGAGAAGACGCGGCAGTTTGAAAGACTGGCGCGGAAATTGCCAGCTGACCTAATCTCGCCGGAGCTTTTCCGAGCGGTCCATGGAAAATTCGAACGCTGCTGTTCTTGCCTTTGAGGGTGTTGCATTCTGTGCATGTCAAAATGAGGTACACTTTCGTTTACATCACGCTGCTACCTAAAAGCATCGCTATCAACGCCGGCGTTCATCTAAAAGAAGCAAGAATTTGCAAATACCTGATAAACATTAAATTAAATCATTAATTCATGGATTTGGTAATCCTCCTTGCTGCGAATCGTTCAAGCCGAAGAAGATAGAACAGTTCTGCTAATATCCATTCCTTAAGAAGAATCGTAGACTGCACAGTGAACGAACATCGAAACCGCTTTTGATACAAAGCTCTCCGAGTGCCTTTAGCCCGCATCCAAAGCGAATCGCGTTACGTTCACGGTCGAATTAACACGATAACTTCGGCAACATCAGGGATGGGAAGACTGCTGCGGAGCGAAATGCGTTTAGAGGGCGGGCTCAGTTTTCTCCCGAACAATCCTTGCTCGGATCCCCGGGAATATAATCGACTCTTTCGTCAATTAGCGGGAAGTTAGGAGGAAAAAGGATCAGCGAGTGGCTTGCAAGAACCGGGATACCTCGGAGACAGACAATTTGCTGCGGAGATTACGCGTCGCGGCGTCTTGGGGAAGTTTTCAACCGGATATCGGGTATTGGCTTCGTAGAGAGAGAGACCGTGGCGCGCGTGTGCGCCAGTGAACTCACCTCCTCTTTTGAGACACGCTTAGCCCGCGATCATAAAATTCTCGGATACCGGGGCGACTGTCACGTTTTAGGAACACGATAAGCCAGTCAAACATATCGAAAGCCTCGGCTACGTGATCCCTATTAAATTACGCCATTTTATGAAGACCTGTACGCTTCTTAAGATTATCTCTCGGCCGAGATCGTTCGCCGTCCGTGGCTACCCTCATGTTTTACGGTCGAGGTAAAAAGGTTTTGCATTCGAAATCGTGACTGGCAACCCGGACACAAAAACGTAAGAATAAAAGTGGGTACATTTCTTTTTACAGCAAAGTCTGTGAAACGTCCTTAACTTTGGATTATTTCATTGCGTTTCCTGAAACTTATTCGCTATAAATTTTATATTCTTAATTCGCACGAATTTAGTTAAATAATTAGAGCTGATTTAAGAATTGAACGAAACGAAATAATAAAATATGATTCTCGATGTAGACTAAATCTTCTACTCAAGAAAGTATTGGCCGAGTGATTCCCGTAATGATCGCAAGAGTTTCCCTTGAAAGAACTATAAACACACCCATCCTTGAAATCCAGATTATCCCCAAGCGAACAGGATGCTCCAACTCTATTACACCCACTTCGTTTTCCTTCGATAATCAAAGTATCTCGCTTTGCTGCATTCAGCGTTTGCCGGTGAGACCGCAGACTAGTTTCTCCCCTCGGTCCGTATGAGACTGTACCGATAAACCGGCTGCTGGTGGACGGTGAAGAGAAACGCGACTAGGAAGGGATGGGGACGAGGATGGTCAAGAAAGGAAACGCATTAAGGAACGTGGTGGAAAGGGGAGGCGAAGCGTGTGCGGAGGTGTACGGATGGTGCACGCCGAAGCCGTGGAGAAAGTGGAAGCCGCGGGAGAGGAAAAGCGAGGAAGAGACCAAGAGGTGAGTTCCTCTTCGAATGTTATTTGTATCCGTCCTCGTCTGGTTCGGTTCGCGTTTCTGTATCGCGTTCCTCTTTTTACCCCGTACTTATTCTCTGCCATCTCGGTCGCTAGCGATGGATTCAACGCATCTGGCGTCCACGTAATACACGTAAAGAATTCGCGGACAATTTTAATTCGCTCATCGAACGCGTTGATTTATTAATGACATCGTCGTTGTACAACGTATGACAGTAAATATACATAAAACAAGATTACATTTTGTGCACGCATCAAACAATTTTAACGACTGAATAAACAATTTTCATACTCGCTTCCAGCAATAAATTCGATAACGTATACATTCGACAACCTAATACGAATGGACAGGTCACTACGCGTGTATGAAACATTTGATCCATTGTACGAGTCATGATGCACGTAACAAGCGTGTCACGTTTTGGCATAATTTCAATTTGACCCGCGTACGCGATCCGGTCAAAGAGAGGGAATCAAGCCGGAGTCTTTAATCCGACGATTCTGTCACAACATTTGTCAGGACAGCCTTTAACCGGTTGCTCGGCGTTCGGTCTTCGCAAGCACTCAAAGCCGTCGAACGCCCTTAAATTCGAAGTGACTGTAACGTCTGTACGACTAAATCGCTCGAAAACTCGCGACACAGAGGGATCGAATGCCCATCACTACTCAACCCCGTTCCCTCTCGGTGTTTCCACCCTTTGCTTACCCCTCGGACGCGTCTCTGTCCTTCCGACGGTCCTCCTGCGCCTCAGTCCAGCGTTCAATCGAGTCTTCTCCCTTTCACCCACGCTCATCTCGCTCTCCTGCTCGCACCCGGCGTTCTCCATCCCCCTCGCGCCGCCTCACGCCTCTCGCGCCGGCTCCACCGCTCCCATCGCGTCGGAGGCTCTCAGCTCTCGCAGTCCGCCGGCGACTCTTCAATGGGAACGACGGTTGTGTGGTCAGCTACCGTTCTCACCGCGGTATCACGTTTCCGTCGACGGAAATAAGTGCTGAAGCGCGTGTGCTCCTCCGTCGTCGCACGGACCAACGAGCTCGTCGCGAACGAACTGTTGGAGTGCCACGCATTTTTCCAAAATCACTCCTCGGCGCTGTTCATCTCGTCGAGAAAATAGTTTCGTGATCGCAAGACGAGGAATTGAAAAAAAGAAGCCTGCGATTGCTCCGGATTATATTATACGGTATGCAGTTGCACCGTGTTTGTGGAAGGGGTAGTTTGATCGGTAGCAGCGTGGATTTCGGCATCGCGAGCGGAGAATCGACGATAGATAGACGGTGAAGGGAAAGACTGATTGATTGATGACCGTGTTTGGATATGGGCTCTGACGGTTCTGATGGTGAATGGGGGAGCGTAGATTATCCTCTCGTGCTTGCGCTAGGTCGCATAGAATCATTTTTACAGAAATGTTTTGCTTGGTAAAAGGTTCTCGTTCTCGCTACTTCCTCTCCGTAGGCACACTGATTTTGTGTTAGAATATCTCTCACGAAAAGCTTTTCCTTGTTTATTTTATCCAAATGTGTTAGAAGGTGAATAAACAAGGTTCAACCGAGAAAAGATGAAACGTATTTTGATTGCAATTAACGGAACAGTAATTAGAGAGCGCGGCGATTGAGATTGACTCGAGCATCGCGAGACGCGTTTTCGCGGGACGGTAGAAGACCGATGGTCCCTTGAAAATATCTTGGGGCAAGCGATGGGGACACGGCGAATACGGTAGTTCAATCTAAATTTAAAGTACGCAGAGTCACGTTTCAAAAACGTTTGAACCTCGTTTACCTCCGGGAGGAGCAAGTTTAATAAAGGCGCGCGGGAGCGGCCGGAGGGGAGTGACGAGGGTGGTAGTTGAACGCAGCGGGTCCAACTTTCTTGCTGGGGACTTTTAATCTCGTGATCCGTCGGCCCGTATCAATCTCGAGTGCCGAGGGACACGGAGCGAAAGAGAAGGAGGGAAAAAAGAAAGCGGCGTGTGTTGCGCCTCGCGCCGCGCCGCACTACGTCGCGACGCCTCGTTGTCCCCATATTACGTGAAAACGCGCAACCCTCCGTGCGACCAGGGGTGAGTTTCGTGCGTTAACCCTTTTCGCGAAAGGGGGCGGCGTATACGCAGTCTAATTAAATCGTCTCCGCCGCGCGCGGAAAATATCCCCTCTGTGCGTACTCCAGACCTCACGATTATGAAAAAAATTGCCGGAGGAACTTTGACTTTTTAATTTCTCGTTCAGCTCTGCCCCGCCTCTCTCCCCTCTGGCACATGTAAAAATCACCCCTGGTTCGGATGTGTACTTCAAATAACGGAACAGTTTTCAGGAAATTTTATTTTGTTCGCAACGTTTCTCCGAGAGCATCGCAAAAATCCGTTCGGTTATATTTTCTATTCAACGGTTTGAAAAAAAAAAAATGGAATTTTAAAGGACAATGGGCAATTTGATTAATGACTTTTTTATTTTATCTGAAAAAATTATTTAAAAGGAAAGCGGGGATTGGTTCCCCCATCGGTTTTCCTCCGTTTCCATCTCCGAGTACGTAGTAGTGACCAGTGTAATTTCGTTTCTGATTCAATCTAAAAAGAACGGCGTGCGCAAAGTGGAAGTGGCCAGGGATGGGTTACGAGGTTGATGAAGACCCATCTGCGAAGCGGAGTAGTAAGTGATTCATGGTGACTCGGTGTTTTTCGTCAAGGACACGAAAGTAAGTGTCAGAGAAACGGCATCGAGTAGCGGATGCTCCAATTGTAGCAATTCCTCACCTATTATCATCGTTCAGTCGAAGCGTTCCCTGCCCGCGGCGAAGGATAATCCGCTCGATCGTAATTCATAATACGTTATGATCGTCGGACTGACGCCAGACCGCGTCGCTTCTTAATATACTAACCAGCTGAACTTTTGACCTTCCGCAACGTTTTCGCTCGTATCAACGCCTCGATTGCTGGAATTGAGAAAAAATCGATTACCTGACGTCAGTCACGAAGAGCAGTGACACGTCGCAAATTTCCATTATTGTCATGGTCGATGATCGCCGCCAATACTGTTCCGTACCGAATTCGCATATCATCATCTTCCACTTACGTACTAACTTTCTCACCAACATGACAAGGGAACTTCGATCGATATATTTTGTTGCCGTATAGAAACGCGGACGTAAAACTCGTTACCGCCGAGTTTTCTCGCACAGAAATGACGACCTATGACAAATGAACCGTCGTGGATCCGATTTTATTTTCAGAACACAGACGGGTTACATTTCCCCGGTTGAAAATGAACCGAGCTACTTTTTATCCTTTTACTGCGTACAAGTACGAAATAGATTTATCCAAAGCGGTGATTAATCTTACAGAATTTATGAATAAGAAATGAATAAATGAATACGCGTATTGGTTTCTCTAACGAATGTCTGTATGGAATTTAAATTAAGCACCCAGTTTCCACGGAATGCGGATAAAAAAGCGGTCGAAAAAAATCCAAGGAAAATTCTCGTGACCCACACGGAATTCTTGTGAGAGGGAGACGAAAAAATAATGAGGGCGCGATCGGTTGTAAGATCCGAATGACTCCTGAAATCGCTGTCAAAGAAAAAATAACGACCGCGAAAAAATCCGTTCGCAGGATAAATATTCATGCGCGCGTTATTTGCACCCACGTATACAACGATCCGTCCTATGCACTCGATATCGGTGAACATCCGCGATCGTGACGTCACGAAATGAGAATTTGACGAATAGAAGGAACGATGATATCGTATTGGCCATCTCGGCATTCTTCGGTACGCCTTGATGAATCCAGAATGCGTTTCCTCCCGTTGTGTTTTTTGATAACGTATGCACGGTCATGCACTCGCCGGACATCGACCGGTGCATTCCTCCGACAGCTGAACTCTTCCTGTTGTGCTTTCTTCGAGTGCTATACCGACCCTCTGGGAACGTACGCTTCCCGCTGCTCGATCGTAAGATAGACAGTGCCAATTACCTTTTCTTTCCTGTCTAATCTACGTCTGTCAGGGTCTGGTACTCGAAATAACGCGTTACATACTTGACTTAAGCATACAAATAGAAGAAGAAATATCCGAATTCAAAATAATTCTATAAAAATAAAAAAAGATGTTTGCTAATTAGAATTATTGATGTTATTTATTTCCGGTAACATCTTTTTTAATACTAAATAAAGTGACATAACAGTTCTTCGTGTGACGTACCCCAAAATGTTGTCTCAATTTTTCGAACACGTGACTTATACCAACTGCATTCTCACGTACACCGATTACAACGAGTCAGCAGACACGAAACGTTCGACAACAATCCTCCACCCTCGAAACTGTAAACATTGTTTTGCGCAGTAACCGTGACTCGATAGTTTTTGTTTCCCATTTTCACAGTCCTCTGGGTAACCAGTACGTGTTCAGACGCTCGTTCCATTAAGAGTTCCCATTATCGCGTAGTGATACAACTTAGCGCGATCCAATTCATTCTAATTTTATTTCCGTATATCCTGTACGTGAGTACAAGGGGTCGAACAATGCTATTCCCGATTAATCGATCGCCGGATAACTCGTCCATGGCATCGTACGACGAATAATGTCGCGGGATATCTCGTCCGTGGTCGTGAGACGAGTAAAATGATCATTCATTCAGATAAATATGTGCAATAATAAAATAGCTGAATCCATTGAAGTCTACTAAACTTCTTAAACTCGATAAGTCAGTCAATAATGAGATATTAACAATATTGAGCCGCTGCGGAGTTTCCATTCGCTACGGAACGTCTTTTGAGAACAATCTATAACTCCTTCAAACTATGAATTTCCAAGCCTTTCATAAAAATCTTCAGAATTATCAACTTACGCTTATTATGACCAACCAGATATCGATGAGAGAATTGATAATATTGAATTTCTAGCTGGTATTGATGTAGCTGGCTATTGACTGCGTGTATAGGCTTTTCAAAAGTTGCCAGATTCTTTTTTCGGACGATAATCTGCCGGATGAATCGCGATGAACGATCAAAACGCGACGTGGACGGGGACGCGCGATTCGCGTGCTTTATCGATCGTTTTACGACTTCATTAAGCCGCCGTTACGGGTTACCGGAAGCTGTACAAAGTGAGCTTGAACGACGCGCCGCGCCACGATAAACCGTCCGCCCGATTTATGAATACCGGGAGTGCTTTAACGACCATTGTTAATCATTTATACCTAAGATGGTGCCGAACTCTCTGATATCTTACAAACATTACCGAATGAATTTCGAAAATTGAGGGATAAAGTCCTGCAATTCTAACGCGGTGAAATTATCTGTACGAAATCTTCGTATTTTCTGCGATTTAGTCGTAACGATGCATCGCGTTTGAAACACATGAATAAGATAGACCTCGTTGCTTTAAAAGTGCATTAGCCTAGTTTTAATACTGTGCCTCGAAACAATTGGTTTTCGAGAGAGATTAGGAATGCTTGATAGGAAGTTTAAGTTTCGAGTTTTCCCAAGGAGTGCATCTTTATTGTTAGTAGCTGGAATATTTAGTAACGTTGAGCTATCAATTGTTGGTTGAAATAGACATTGAGAATGTTAATTACATCTTCTGATATTCGTTCATCTACTTCTCTTTCGTAATTTAGGTATTGGTATAAGTTTTAGGATTCCTGCGATCGTGTAAATTACGATGCCGAAGGACTCAGGAAGCGCGCGCGCGCTAGTTTCAATTTGCGGTCGCTGGCAATTAACAATGTACATACACAGATACTCGTTTTCGCCGTGGCTGAAAATTCCGAGGAACGGCAGATACGCCGTGAATTAACGATTAAACCGATCGAACTACCCCCTCCACTGACTCCGCCCTGTTTCGGCTATTTTTCCCTGATTCTGGTTGCACCGTGTTCATGTCACCGATTCATCTTCCTCTGTATTTTTTCCACCGCGGAACGATTTCTCGCTGCAGAGAGAGCAGCGAGGTCCCCCGATCTATTTTTCATTGATGCAGATTCTGCATCCTATTATTATTATGTTGGTCGGCAAATAAATTTTGTACTTTATTTCTTGCTGCTCGATGTGTACAATATTAGGACTATTATATTTCCGAAATTAGATGTTCATTGGCAAACGTCCGCAATCTTAGAAAGTATCGATGCTCATTATCTTGTTCATTTATTTACACTGATTTACTGACAGCTTCTCATCATCGTTCGATTGACTCTTACGAATCACTGACTTCTTTCTCATGCAGGATCCAAGAGTAAACGATCATCCGAGGCAATCGGCAAATCTTCAGGCTGGAAAGAGTTTGCGAATCAGAAGATACTTGGCCATTTCGAAGCACAGACGGCCTTCGGTTGACAATTGGTGATTTGGGAAAGCGAAACGCGATGAGAACCATGGTTCAAGTCTCGCGAACGTTTGATCCGCGCGAAATCGCGATTAGGCGAGAGTAGACGATGCTCTCGCGTCGGTCAGCTCGGAACGGCTCCGTGAGTAAATCACGTTCGACTCGTATCGGAACGGGTTATCGCTCGTATATCGATTTTTCACACTGAAATGACGTCGATCGAAACGGCCGATCGTTATTAAAGCCGGCGATGGCTCATCCGGCTGCCATCCCGGGGAGGATTGATCTCAGTGCTCGCGCGTGCTAGTGACTTGCCAGTGTTTGAGTGGAATTACGATGGCGATCATGTCTCCGAGTCGTCGTCCTGCCTCTTTCCTACCTGCGCTTAAGGGTAAGTCTCTCCAATTTCAGATTTTTTTGTTATGTCAATTCGTCGAGTATTATAGACAAGTGCGACTCCGTTGAACGAGCACAGTCGTACATAAATTGAATCATCGCGATAAGAAACGATCAGTTTTAAACGATCCCAGTGCAGTGTATTAGTTCCGTAGAACGCATGTAGCGATAAGAACCTTAGAACGATAAATGTCGCAGAAACGCGAGGCGATCCGTCGCACCGAGTCGATTCGAAAAGAGTGCGAGTACATGCCGCGTCAGATATCGAGAGATCATAAGCCCCGGACACGTTCGAAGCATCACGCGACGCGTTCACGTTTACCGTGTGCGCCTACGGTAGAGCGACTCCTCTCTGTTTCGCCATATTTTGCTTTGACGCAGCTTTTAATCCGCTTATATCCGCGAGATCGAAGCCCGACCGGCTGCCGGACGGCTGGAAAATTTTCAATCAGCGATTCGCCCGTCCATTTGCCGGATAAGTTGTTTTTCCTTTGTTTTCGGATTCGATGTCCGCAATCCAGCCCATCCCCGACCCCTTGGCGCTCTCACGTCAAACGGAATAAGGCTGAAATCTCTCTGCGTTTGTCCGCTTTACCATTCCGTTGCAATTAAATGCGTTTGTCGCGGCCGGCATGCCACGACGGCGGCATCAGAAATATCCACCGCGCGAACCGCTCGCTTTTAATCGAACCGGAATTTGATTTACTTCCACCCCGGTGGAAATACCGAATGAAATACAACTACTTCGGAATTAGGTGCTGAAACCATTTGAAAATTGAGCTACGTAAAGCAGCGGAGGAAAGTAACGAGAACGGTAATCGGGCCGATTTCAAAGAAAGACTGCGAGAACATCCGTCGTCGATATTCACCCGGGAAGTGCTCGCATGCATCAAAGTCTCGGGAATTGTTTTACATTTTGCTCGTTCGCGGATCGCGCGGAAAGCCGTTCAGTCGGTTGTGAGCACGTAATCACACTTCGCAACCCGTGACAAACGCTATTGGTCTCGGAACTTTTCTCACACCACCCGCACAAAAATGCCCTCGAACTTCTTACCGTGTTCCTCTTCCGCTATCGTTTGTCGAACTTCGCCGAGTCAAGTCGAGCCTAGGAAAATACAGGTGGATTACAAAAAACTTCACGGTTTTCAATCACTTATCCATTCGTAAAAGAAAGAAGATGAGGCTGCTGCTTATCTTTCTTGCACGAACCGCTCCTCGACAAGATTTGATTAAATTTTCAAACATCCATTGCCAACTGAGATTCGAATTTAGAATAATACAGAAAGCAGACAGAAAAATAGAGAGCGTCGATAGGGCTCGCGTTAATATCTTGCGTTACACAGTCGAGGTAGAAGCAAAGTGGCTGTTTAACATTTTTCCTGTTTACGAAGTCGAAGTTCAACGTGCGCCCGGCGAATGATTCATAAATAGCCAACGGAGTTTTGTCGTTAAATCTGGGAACTAGGGACGGGAGTGAGAGCGCAGTTTGCCGGTGCGAATACGCTTTGGGGAAACAATTAGGAAATTACCGGACCGTTCGAGCCCCCTACGAATCTCGCGCCAAACACTCCTTCTACTAATTGAACAAATAGACGCCGGGTGCGAACAAGTTATGGAAAGCAGCTCCCTCCGCTTGAATAAATAATCGGCTTCTGTCAATATTTGTACGCGCCGCTCGCATTTATTTCGTCCCGACTTCGCGGCAATTGTTTTAAGTCGGAACTGAATGGCGACGCGTTGGGCTTTACTCGAAGGGTGGCTACAATGAAACGCGTTTTATCTTGACGGTCGGCCTCTCCAGCGATAAATTCGTTAAGAATAGGGAAAGCGCAGATCAAATCTTACGCAGAATAAAGCAATGGCGAAGATTTGGAAAATTAATTACATCGTACTGTTTACTATTGTCGTAAAAATTCAATTAGAGTAATTGCTGGGTCGGTAAGTTAAAGGATAGTTCAACAATGACGTTTGTGTCGCGGCTCGCAACGCATCGTATTTGCTGGCCACTCAAAAGTGCAGCACACTTTTGGTACGCGGCCAAAGAAGCGTCGCCACGCACGGAAGACGTTGCCCGATGCATTACCGCATAATTTATCCTCGCAGCGTTCGAAGATTTATGCGCGATGCATTACGAAATATTGTGCGCGCCGAGTTGTTTCGTTGAGAGTGCAACGAACCGTTCCGGAATTAATGCCGACGATATCCGTGTTTCGTGCACAACGGGAAAAAAGGGAAAAAAAAAGGTCAAAGGGATCCGGTCTTAACGAAGAGACCGCCTAATTATTTTTCTCGTTTTAACCGAACGTTTATAGCCAGCGAGGTCAGGTCAGGAAAAATTCCTAAGACTCCGGAATCTTTAATGACATTCTTCGGCATTCGAAATGGTTCGGTAGGGGAATTACCGAAGCGAAACGCCTGTCAGACTGATCCAGTCGAGGGAACTGCGGTGAACGCGATGGTAATTGCGAGAGATCGTAAACGGTACTGCAAGGGTTCCTTCGTGCATTCCTCGCGACCACAAGCGTTACCAACGGAATCTGAGCCCTCGCAAGGGATGGTTCCGTGAAATTTTCACGCGTATCATCCATACATGCGCTCGTTCTGTTCGCCAATTTTCAACGTAAATACATTGCCTTAACCTTCTCCGGCTGGGAGGAACACGTTAATTATCTAGATTACGAGATGGTTATCTGTCCAAATGATTTATTAACCGTCCGCCTTATACCGTCTGCTATGAATTATGTTATGTTGTGACAGGCGTAAATTATATTGGGTAACAGAGCTTCGTTGTAATTCTTGCTTTGTGAATTGTCGCAGTGGATGATCAAGCTCATTATTGAACAAAATGGTTGAGGGGTAAGAAACGCGTGACAAAATCAATTCTGGTAATTATTGTCTATTGGAGGAGGGAAAGGCGATGGTGACACCGAGACACGACTGACACAGTTTCGAGTGTTAACATCCGCGGTCGTCGAGCAAACAATATCGAAGCAACTGGAATTTCGAAGTTCCGTCGAGGCTATTGTTCGATGAAGCGCACGCTATATGAAATTAATTACGTAACTACTAACTAACGAATATAAGTTACGGTTTAACAAAGCGATCTTGACGAGCTCGTTAAAGCATCGCCGACGTCGTCGCGTCGCGTCGCGGCGCGCCGCGACGTTTGAAATTAACGACCGTCTCTGATTGCCTATAGCTCCTGCAGCTCATTGTTCAATTATTAACAATCCGTGGTATTGTTCGTGAAACGTTTAGCGGTGCGCGCGAGCATCGAGACTGCTCCTCGAGACTTCCTCTCTGTCTCTCTCTCTCTTCTCCCGGCCCCTTGAATTCTCCGAGTTCTTGTGTTACCCGCCCCGAGCCGAATTCAAAGTAAGACCTTCAACCGCGAATTGGAATCGATCATTCTTTCAACCTCGATTTAGCTCCGTTTCCTTCAGAGCTATGAAAGTACTCTAACAATGTGTCGCGTACCATGTTCGAGAAAGAATTCCTAGTATTCAAACACGTTCTTTTTTAAGAAAAAAAAAACGTTGAAAGCGTTTACTCAAATAATCTTAAGAAAAACGTAATCAAGAACTTGTTTTGAACACATGTAATCAAGGAGAAGTTTCGCTCACGTGTTCAGGCGATCCGTCCCGGAAGACGGAATCGAGTCGCGCTCATATTTACGCGATAACACGACGGATACTGCGCCTGACACTTGCAAGGCAAATTAATTCGCGACAGCTGTCTCGGTCGTCGGGGACCGATTAAGTGGCGGCTGGGTGGAGTCGAGCTGTCGTGTAACAAATTAGCTTCGGTCCGAGGACTGGCTCCGCTGCCACGGCCGTGGAAATCGCGATCGCGACCAGGTCGAAGGCTTCGAGCCGGTTGCAGTGACCAGATAACCGCTCTTTGGTTGATAACCGAATACTCATCGCTGCTTCATTATCGAGCACGACAATAGGCTCGGATCGCTGTGATTCCTGTTCCAAACGACTCCATCCCTCGATAAACCGGGCACAGATTTTTATAATTGCGTTATCACCCGTTATCTGGAATCGTTTGGCCACACTGATAACGCGTGCATAGGATGATGCAACTGGTCTACTAGTTATCAAGCTATCCCTTTTTGTCGGTTCAACAATTTTGGCAGAAACATATTCTTAGAGATACGTGATTCCCTATAAATATAAAATCTGCATTTTAATGAATAAATTATAATAAAATATTGCTATCACAAATAAATTTATATCATACATCGCTGATAAGAAACAACAATTACCTCACTTTTGTCAACCGTTATTCGATTATAAAGCTACCTGCAAAATTTTAAATCAGTTCATTGGTTTTTTGAAAAATTATAGTGACTTAAAACTTGTATATACTCTCATGGTAATCAGCAGTAACCCAAAGAAAACTTTCTGATATTTGGTCTGCACGCGCGAAGTTGGAAGAAACTGACTTGAGGAAATACAAACCTAAAAAGTCTGAAATTTTTGACGCTTTTTAGAATATATTTCGAT